>NC_058501.1:24322467-24547467 GCF_020382885.2 Scatophagus argus
TGAGACATGACTCAAAACGGGTGTGCGTTTCTGGTTCAGATTCCTCAGCTGATATTAATTGTGGTCACTGTGAAACTGCCTCTTCGGTCTTGACACTCGTTATGTTATGAGTGAAAACACAATCGATGACACGAATATCTAATAATAAAAAGCTCACACTGGACGTGCTGTACCTTACAACATACCCTATGAATCAGTTTCTCTATTTGTGTATGTGTGTGTGTTGGTGAGCGGCTGTTTGTCAGTGTGTGTATTAGTGTACGAGACAGCTCACTGGTGATTTAAAGAGAAATCACAGCACCAGTAACATCCCGGCAGCGACAAAATCCCAGCTAGTTAATTCCTACTGTTGCTCTCTGTGGAGTCTGACCGCACACAATCAGCAAGTTGAAACCATTCAAAAACAATCCTTGTGGATTAAAAGGAAAGGGGGTGTAAATACACCAGAAATGGCCTAATACCTCTCCAAACCACGGTTTCATCACAGGCTAATCCTGGAGACTATAGTTAGCTTAGCGTAGCTTAAGATAGCCTGTCTGTGGCTGAAGGACTGGCAGTCCTGTGGGCCGAGGGGGCTGCGGCTGTGGTTGGTGCAGGGCGAGGTGACTCAGACTGGGGTTAAAGGCCAGGCGGTGAGTGTCCCAGGGTGTGGAGAAAGGGAGACCGAGTGGGATTAGCCAAACTCACCTGAGTTCTGATTGGCACACCGATGAGTCATTTCCCAAGAATGGAGGGGAAAAAATAAATGTACTTCCAGGTGATGTTAGGTAACTGTAACACTGCGTGTTTGTCTGTGAGTCAGCCATGGCCTCCGCGTGGCTCAATGTGGATTATTGACATATTACAGCACTTAAATCCTTTTAAGTGCTGTTTACCCACCAGCCTTTCAAATGGGTAAAATCATGAACTTGTGGTTCTCAAGCACACCTGGGTGTGGATGAGCACAGCGCTGGCTGTCGAGACGTTCTCGTTACATAACGATCTCCTAAAGGCCACCAAGAATTTGAGCAACAGGAACTTTTAATCAGAGCTGTGTTTTTAGCCACAGTTTGGCTAAGGTTTGTTTAATTAGTTAAGGGTATTCTCGAAAAATTTAAAATTTTAAACTTTTTTAAGATAAATGTGGACAAGTAACTTGTCATTTACTTCAAATCACAGTAATTACATGAGAATTCCTTTGTGTACAATAAAGTAAAAAAGAGAAATGAGAAATATTTAAAATGATTTATCTGAGCAAAACACAAGTGAGGGAACTCACATACAGAACCACACTTATATAAACATGATTTTTGCATGCATGTGCAGCAGAAGTCACAAGTCGTTGCAGCTACAGGCTTTATTGAGGTATAATTGGGACTTAAAAGTCATACTGATGTTGGGATGTCTCATGTATGTACAAAAGCTCAGTCACCCCCTGACTGTAACCTAAAGCAGCTCCAAGGTGTTCACCAGCAGGCTGAAGAGACCTTTTGGGATGGTGGTGAGGCTGATGTTTGCTGATGATCTCCGGCGCTCAACTAGCGTAAAGACTCAAAAATAAAGGCAACCAGAGAAGGCAACGAAGGATTTATCCACACATTGCACTGAAATGCTTGTGATAAATTGCTTTTGAAGACAAAGATCCATGTCTGAACTTGATTTCTGAAGCAACGGTGCAAGTAAATGACTTCAAACAACATGAGGCAATATTTAGCACAAATGCAAGAACAGACACCATGAGTTCGCTAAGCTGTTGGTTTCATCAGCCGAAGTTGAAGACGCATTTACTTGACTTAAAAACGTGTTGTGTTCTGTAAGTTTGGAAATCATTCTGTCTGAGGCTGAGAAGAACACGGCTGATGCTTGTTGTCCCAGCAAACATTCGTCATTTGAGTGTTTGTCCATTGGATGATTGTGGCCAGAAATGTACACCACAGTAACGATCTGAACAAGACGTACAACACTGACCCTGTGACGTTACAAGAGGACACTTCTCTCTAACACCTCATTATTTAAATAGGATTTACTTAATATTGTCGCACATTTTTTTCAGTTTCAGATGCACATCAACACATTTTTGCACAACAAAATGTCAGGCCAAAAGCAGCTGATCAACAACAACAACAGCAGGTTACTGAATGGAAGTGAAAACGTGCAGGCACTCAGCTCTCTGCCACATGTTTCCAGCTGCTGACTGATGACAATATGTGGGTCAGGATTTGTGTCTTTCTGAAACAGAAAAGAGTGTGTTGTGGAAATGAACTCGGCAATCTTTTCCCAACATTGTGAACTTGAGCCTGAGGTCCACTTTAAAATGAAAAGTGTGAGAAATGTGTGGTGGATGTGGCGCTGTGGCGACACAATGCGTCCATTCTTGGCTCTGCTGAAGTGCGACATCCTTCCTTTTGTTTTTCCACCGCAGCCTGTTTTTATGAATGGAGGACTGAGCTGCACGAAGCACCTGCAGAAGCAGCAGCAGCAGCAAGGACGAGAATGAATGAGTGGGAGCGCACACACACACACACACACACAGGTGTTTGAGCATACAAACACACACAGGAACCTGGGAAATGAAGCTGGCCCTCACACACACACACACACACACACACACACACACTCTATTCACGACAGCCACTGCTCTCACTAGCGTTCAGTCACTTCTATCATTATGAGCACCGGTGCTGCTGTTACTCCCACTGCTTATGCTAACTGTGCTGGAATCAATGACTTTATTCATATCAAGATTTACCGTATTTTCTCTTATTTTACTGCTCTTTGTCTCAGAAAGCATTTATTATAAATACAACTCTATCTCAGACATTTGTCAGGAAAACTACGTTAAAAAAACTAACTTTCTCAGCATCTGTACATGCCAACTTCCTACAGGATTTACCAAAAATTAGCTGGATTCTTAATTGTGCAGCCAAACAGCTCAGATGTCCAACCGGCTCACTAGCTGTTTAATTGTACGCTGACTGAATGGTGAAATAACAAGACTGACACTGAGCCAGCAAGTCAGGCTGACTTGCACTTCTGTTCCTTCATCAGAAGAGGCACCGCAGGTTCCTTCATGCCATTCGTTCTTGTGCACCTGTATTAAATTAAGCAAGTAAATAATGTCTGTCAAATGATGTCTAGAACTTGTCCTGTAAAAGATCACACAAATGTTTTATTAAAGAGTATCATTTTCCACTTTCAAACTTATCTAAATCTTAAGAGGAGATTAAGTCTGATCGTATTGCTCCAGCTGAAACCAAAGTGTGCCACAGCATTCGCCCTCCCCAGTTTCTGGCATCCAGCTACATCCTGAGCCGTCAGCTCAGTCGCATTCCAAAGAAACCATCGCAGAACCCATAACATCCAATGTGTCCTTTTCACACCCTGATCGTCTGCTTTTTGTGCGTCAGGTTTGATTTATCAGCTGTCTTTCAGTTGCTGACACTTTGATGTCAGAGACAGAAGAATGTGCAGTATGGTGTTGTTGAAGTGCAGGACGGCGTATAAAGGCGTCCACAGGTAGATAAAGTGTAAACAGTAAACAGCAGCTGGTATCGGTCGTGTGCACGCAGGGTGAAAGCCACAGAGCCACACCATGCGCCGGGATTTGAACCTGCAACCACCACTGTTTACATTCCTCAGTCTGTGTCTGTCGCTCACAGACACTGAGTCACCACACGCGGGAATGCCCTTCATCTCTGGATGTGTATATGAGTGTGTGTGTGTGTGTGTGTGTGTTTCCTTCAGCATGCAGCAATTAGCAAATAATTTCCCCATATGTGGGTGGAGCTATGCATGTACAGAGCATCCCTGTGTGTGTCTCTCTGTGTGTGTGAGTGTGTGTGTGTGTGTGTGTGTTTGAGTCATTAATAGCCAGACGTGTGTGAGTCATTCAGTCTGACAGCTGATATTGAGAGCCACAGGCTACTGGCATCAAGAGGGCTTTCCCTGATAGCCACACCTGGAAACGCAGAGAGCCGAGATGTAAACAGGCCACCAGCAGGGGGACAGGAAGTCTGAAACAGAAAGTCAAGGACCCTTTGTTTTCTCTCGTCTCTCTGGAAATTAAACGCAGCACCTCTGAGATTGAACCCTGACGAAATGCCTGCCTCTTCGCTGCCGGCTAGCTGCTAACACACGGTGGTGTTTTCTGAGCGGGAAGCTGCTGCTCTCTGCGGCTGGAAACAGAGTCAGTGAGAGCACAAGATGAAACCAGTGCAATCCTGTCCTTGTGAAAGCCAAAGAGGCTGAAAAGCTCCGCAGAACAGCACAGAAGGCGATCGTTCTCGGCCGTCCGTAACTTTCACCTCACAGTCGCTGCATTCATTTACAGAAGCTGCTGGTCTTGAAAAACGAGAAAACTCAGTTTATGAGATTGTGCTTTGTGGTTTTGTTGTGCTTTATTGAATTACGGGCAGAATAGGTTTTAAATCCATTAATAAACTGCACAACCACTTGAGAAGCTACACCCTAAATTAAATCATGAACATATTAACATGATTTAATTAACGTGAGAGTGTGTGTGGCCTTCCGTCTCTTCTCTAATCAGTCTGCCAGTATTTCTCCACATCTTCTCTTCCTCCATCGCTCCATCCTTTTCTTTTTCATTTGCCTCTCTCCACTCTGCCCTCCGTCATCTTTTCATCATCCCTTTTTCTTATTTATTCCTTCCTGTCCCTCCTCCTCCATCTTCCTCTCACCTTTCCTGTCCACTTACTTCCCTTTCTTTACTCTTTCCCATTTTTCATCTCCACCTCCTTTTATTTTCTCTTCCAAAGACTCCCTCCTGCTCTCTCCATCCTTTCACAAATTGCTGTTTTTCGTCTTTTCTTTATTCCTTCGTCCCTCTCTTTAAATTGCTTATCTCACCCTCCCTTCTGTGTCCAATCAGACACTGATAAAGAGACGGATAGAGAGAGAGTGGATTTCCATCCAATCTGGCGGCCCTGATTTTGCCATGACCCCAGGGCCAAAAGTGTTGAGTGATTTAAGGGTTGCCAGTCATGAGCAGGATTGGGCTGAAATCCCCCCTTTTCACACAACTCATCCCCCACCAAGGACACACACTGACACACAACACAGAGGAGATGGCCATAAGTCACTGCTGCTACACAGCTCAATATAATACACACACACATGCACACACACACACACGCACACACACCCTTAAAGTTAGGTAATAATGCAAACCATAGGCAATGTTGCTCAAGATCGAGTTTACTATTTTGTAATCTGATTATTGTCAGGTTGGGTGTTGATTATCCTTTTAATGTGGCTGAAGGAGGAACTCCTGTTGAGACAGCAAAGGGTAGCGACTGATAACCCACATTCCTCAAGCATTTTGGTTGACAGTAATTAATTCACCTCCGCCTACCAACAAATCATTTCCACCTGTGCTAATGATCAGCGGCTGGGAGCGGCAGCAGCTCCTGTTTCTGATCACCTGCAGGGAGGGGAAAAGCTGAGGTCCACGTCAGCTTCAAGGCCTGCAGGATGACTGCCGGTTGGACTTGCTGAGAATAAGTTTTCAGATTTCCCATCTTGACAAATTAGAGAACAATTAGAACCAGTAAGAATCAGTAATCGATTAAATCCAAGCAATAGCATGAAACATGTTATGTCATACGCCAACAAGGCCAGACTTACATAACAGACTGTATGAGGTCACATGACGCTCGGATGTTCGTTTGTTACAACAGAAAGGCACACATACTGCGCTCCCTGTAGTACAGGTGGAGTAGGACACACACACACACACACACACAGTGGCTGACTGGACTGATTATTTTTGTGCTTGTGTGACAGTTTATTTGACCTCTTCTGCCCTGCGTTGCATGAGAAAATATTTCTCGTCTGATCTGGCGTGAAAATAATAATGACACTAACACAGCACTGCCTTGGGTTGTCCTGTGCTTCACTGTCTTCTTCCTGTGACATATAAAGTGACAGTTCAGCCACCGATTGATGAATGAGAGCCCGTTAAGATTACGAAAATCTTTTTTCTCGCTCTCAAAGTCTTGAGCTTCTGGTAAACAGACCTGTGACTTATTTTCACCTGTGCAGCAGTATGTGTCAGCACAGGTGCGTGGGTTTGCACCGAAAAAAGGTGCGGCTGCTCTGATGTGCTGACGGCTGTGTTTTGGTCTGTTTGAAGGAGATGAATAAATCTCTGGAGCTGATGTTTTAGGTAATTATTAGAGACGCTCCTGCTTCTCACTGCGTCTGAACTCTGATTGTTTGTCTTTTCACTGAAAGCCACTGAACGTTACTGTGCTGATTAGTGGAGAAAAAGGGAAAACAGTGTGATCAGGTGTGATAATTGGCAGTCTGAGAAAGTCATGTGAGGTCAAACTGCAGATTTAGATGCATTTAAAAAGATACTGCATGAGTGAAACCAGTAGTTTGTGTGTTGTGTTGGTACAGTACAGTTGTTGTGTGTCCCGAGGGCCTCGACTGACATCTCTTTGTGACTGAGTCTGATTTCTGGGAACAAATAGTAGCCAAGTGTTTAAATGAGTGTGTGTGTGTGTGTGTGTGTGAGAGAGAGAGAGAGAGAGAGAGAGAGAGACTATAGCACGCAACAACTTGCTTATACGTGTGTGTGTGTGTGTGTGTGTGTGTGTGTGTGTGTGTGTGATATACCTGCACTCTGATTGGCTGGTGGTACGTCAACATGTTTACAAAATAAAAAGCGGTTAGACAACCATTTCCTACAGAGCTGTCTGCTCTCATTTTGTGAGTGTGTGTGTGTGTGTGTGTGTGTGAGTGAGTGAAAACACCTGACAGACACAAACATCCCGTGTAAGGTCAGAGTGATTTGTCTCATGACACTGTTGGGAATTCACACTCTGACACTTGAACCAAAACCTCAACATGTGACTCACTTGGAAAAAAGAAAAAAAAGAAACAATAAATAAACTCCTTTACGTTTTTCCTTTCGTGTGATGTAACATCCCCTCCGGCAGCAGCCATGTTGGAGGTCCGATTAATTCATCACTCATCATCTGAACTCATTTGTGTCCTTTCTAGTTTCTCTGAGCTGTTTTCGGTGCTCATCCTCACACTCGTTCATTCTGAAAACCTTTGAAAGCAGAGTGCAAACAGCTCGCTAAGTTCCTAAAAACGGCTGTGACTCCACTCTCCAGCAGGTGTAAACAGTTCAGTTGTTGGGGACTATTTTCACCTGCGGATAAATACATAGTTGGTGCTCTAGTGATTTTGTCAAAGGATTTGTGTGCATTCACAGTTGGAAAGACTGTGAAGTAGCTCAGTTAATTCAAAACTAAAAATGAAATTATTATTTGGCAAAACACATTCAACACACACAAAAGATGAGAGAGATCCGATCTGTAAATTCTTTTTGAACAGAACCACACAAATGAGTATTATTGTGATTACACAACGCAGGATGCAGATGGTGCTGAGCAGGTTTTTAGCACATGCAAAATGGTGGAGAGTGATGGGAATGACGGGGTGTCATGTGACCGAGGTCACGAGTTACATTTGAACTTGTGATGTTTGCGGTGAAACCGTGTGAGAGCCCACTGATGATTGCCGTTGGTTGAGTCATCAATGTGACATCATTTCACTGTTGTTATCACATTTTCAGATTTAAAAAAAAAAAAATAAAAAATTCTGCATCAGCATCTTTCTGCAGGTTCATCGGGTCCACCACATGGGACCTGTTGGACTGACTCGCTGACACCAAAGGACACCGGATGGACTGTAATGGGATCTCTCCTGCGCTGTCGGGCAGCAGACATAAACACAAACAGCTTCACAGACCGACTGTTGTTCATGTGGAGCAGCAACAATAACTCCGGCCATCTCACGTGTGGGCTGATCCAATGTGATTACGTCACATGTCATCACTGCGTTGCAGCAAAATCTTAAAATCTGTGAATTTAACTTCACTTTAACCTTTTCAGCTGGTTTGACTGGATTTATTCCCCAGGAAGTCTTGCAGATGAACAGCTACCTTCACACTTAGTTTTAGTCCTGTGCCAGTGCTGGGGAAAGGTTTGTCCGACCTCATTATCCTTCTGGTTTGGAGTAAAAAGTGCTCTAACTTGTTTGTATGTCTTTAAGCCAATCACAATCGTCTCAGCTGGCGCAAAGCCAAGGATGAAGCGATGGTTGCCTTGACAAATAGCGTTGTTGGCGACTGGTCTTGGTGGAACATATGCACAAGAGAAGGTGAGTACTGGAATTAAATTAGCCAAATTAAAATGGCTAAAGCCCCAGAAAACAACTGAGCAGGCCTGCCTTACCATGTGACCCAAATCTTTGACAAACTCATTTTCAGAGTGTAGGATGGGATTACTTCCCAGGCCCAAAGCTGTAACTCCATTTTCCAGACAATGGATGTAGTTTAAATGGTTGGAATAAAATAACAAGACTATAACGTGATCAAAGCCAAAACTCCAAACCTTTGTGCTTGTGTTTGACTACATTCTTGTCTGATGGAAATTTGTACTTGTTTGAATCATAACCGTCGCCGCGTCTCGCTCTTTGTGTTTGTGAAGACGAGGATTACACACACACAGATGTAAACACAGGTAAGCTGAGTGTTGGTATAGCAGCGCACAACACCCACGCAGTCACTCCTGACACCAACCAGAGGAACTGGACACCGAGACGAGTGCAAACACACAAACACACTCCCACACACAACAGTTTCTCATAGCTGGGGGGGGGGGGCATTCAGTTGAAAATGTTTCATTTTAAGTATCTCCATGCTGACTATGTGTGTGTGTGTGTGTGTGTGTGTGTGTGCGCGCGCGCAAAGGAAGTCGATCAGTCAGTAGACTTGACGGTAAACGGTATTTAGTCTTTCCGAGCCCTGTAGTCACGATGCTTTGATGTGAGGATGGAAGTGTGTGTGTCTGTATTAGAGTGTGTGTGTGTGTGTGTGTGTCAACGGAGGACAACACCACCAATTTGGCCTCCAGGTGTGCCCACTGATTTTGGGACTGACGCCAACTTCAAATGGGCCTTCATCCTCTTCCTCCTCCTCATCCTCTGACGGATGAAAAGAAGAACCAGGAAGACACAACACAGACAGACAGAGAGGGGGAAGTGGATCAGGGGAGGGGAGGGGACGGGACGGGGTTGGGGGCTGAGAGCACCAAGAGGGGGAGGAAAGAGAAAAGGAAGTAGAGCATGAGGAAAGAAAGCGAGGGAGGACAGAAGACGGGATCAGTGAGTGCAAAGAAAGCAACAAGTGAAAGAAAATCAGCTCCAGCATCACTCTGGGATTCACTGACGGCTGCAGGTGGCAGAAAACAAAATTCACAGAGTTCAGTCTGTTTTGAGATTTTTGGGTTATTTTGTGTTGTGAAATAAAACATCCAGTTCAGCGTTTGTCTTTCAGTGTCGATTAAGGTCTACTTGTTCCTTCTTGTTGATGCAATTCTGCGTTTGACCTGTCAGTAAAAACCTTCACGTCCCAGTCTTTGTGGTGTTAAATCCATTCCGAAGTCTTCTGGCTACAGATGTAAGACACGGATGAAAAAAATAATTAATAATAATTATCTCAAAATTTAAGAGCGTCAGATGTGGACAGACCAGACACACCAGCACACACACACACACACAGTCCTGGGCGAGATATTCAGGTGAACTCTGCTCTGTGTTTGGGTGTGGAAGTTGTATTAAGATTGAGTTAATCCTGTGGGACTGCAGGTCCCCCCACCCCGCTTCTTCATTCCTGCTGTTGCTATAAGATACTAAACAGCATCCATCCGAGAACACAAACAAACCTCTGAGCGACTCATGCGCTGCTGCTTGTCTTCATCCAGGAGTTTGACACAAATGCCCGTAATCCTTCTCAGTTCCTCAGAGGGATCATGTGTTGAAATCCTGTCCATCATCTCAGGGCAAACTGAAGTTTTGATGTAAATCAGAATAATGGGGGAAATCCCACATCAGGATCATCTACAGTCACCAAAAGACTTGATTTTCCTCTGAACCTTCGCCGAGTGGTTTCCTGTTGTATGAGAAAGATTTACTTTTCACCAAGAAAATATAATCCAACAGTCGAGGCTGGTGATATTCTGTATTTTCACTACTGACGCCAAATCCCATGAAAAAGCCAAATCTGTCTCAAAACTCTCTGACTTAACGAGTCTGAACTTGTTGGTTGTACAGATGTTAAAAAATTGCTCTCAAATGTTCGGTTTTATTTTTCAAAAAGTAAGTCATTTTCTCTCCAGTTTTTTTCTCCAGACTTTCAAATTAAAAATATATAAATGTATGTTTATGTCTAATTAATAATCTAATATTTTAACACATTAATGCTGTTTATAGTTACGACCAGGCTCGATATTTTGTTTTAACAAGAAGAAAACACAACACAGGACTTTGATATAAGAAGACAGATGCAGATGTTTTTCTTGCTGCATGTTGATGCAGTATAACGAGAGATGTGATCTAAAATGGTAAAAAGGTAGAATTTAATATGATATAATTATGAATATCATCATTTCTCGCCATAGAGTCAAGTCCAATTCTGAAACAAAAGGTATCTGATGTACGATATGTTCTGCTTCTGGTTTTCTCTCTCGGCTTCCATCAGGATTCCTCCGATGATGAACATCGGTGAGGGCCGTGAAGCACGAAACTATTTCTACTATCAAAACATGACCACAGCAAGACGGCTGATACACGGAAAACAATTAAGAATGTGTTGTTGTTTAAAAATAGATCCCTCCTTTGGGTTTGGGTTTCGATTTTTCACCTGCCGTGGCCAGCGTGATGACACAAATCGTCTGAGTTTTTGTTTTGGAAGTAGAACGAGTCTGCAGTCCTGAAATTCTTGGGAAACATTAAGATGCGAGTCAGACGAGGTTAAAAATTGCATATTTTTTGTGACCTCAGCGACTGTCTGGCTCGCTGCCTCTCCTTTCCCTATCAAAACCACCGTCTGTTACCCAACCTGAGCAACAATGGAGACTAATCACAGTTAATGTGGCAGCGATTAGCCACTTTTAGAGCCGCACGATGAGTCACGCTCAGACAGACACAATCGAAAGCAAGAGGGATTTCAGCACTAATAACCTGCTCTCCAAGCTCCACACACTCTTCACACACACACACACACACACACACACATTACAGTAGATGGAAATGGAATGAGCAAGAACAGACAGAGTACAACACACAAATTAACACACCCTGAGTAGGTGTGTGTTGCCGTTACAAACACAACAGACAAAAACAGATACAGACAGACAGACAGGCAAAGACAGGCTAACACACACACACACACACACACACACACACAATCTGTAAAAGAATTGGCACAACTTCAGCAGCTTGTTACTGCGCTAATTTAGAAGAAAGAAAAAATGTCACTTAGATCTCCTGCTGTGAGTCCACATCCAATTCAGGGTTCAGACTCAGAGTTTTCTTTGTGATGTCACAAATAAACTCGCGGGCTGTGCCTCTTAAAATCAGCTTTTCAATGAGCACAGAGATTTTACTCTTTTAGCAAAGAATGTCAAAATAGCCTAATAGTGTCAGATTGTGCACAGCGAAGCAAAAACCTTCAACTGTAAGAACAAGAAGAAAACTTGGACTGCAAGACTTTAACACAATTCAACAAAATACAGTCAATAAGTTAAGAATATTGTCCCTGTTCTGAGGTATGATAAAAGGACGTTTACTCACACATTGTACTTCTGCATAAATTTGAGGTGCTTGTACTTTACTGGAGCACTTCAGTCTCATGCTGCTTTCGACTTGTACTACACTGCATTTCATGAAGAAATGATTTATACTTTACTACATTATCCGAAAGCTTCAATTAAGTTACTTTATTTATTTATATGAAAGACACAAGTAAGAAACAAGAAAATGTACAAGTATGGCTAAAATGATTGGTCTGCTAATTCATAAGTCAATGGACAGACTATGTCCAATGGGCAACTATTTTTAATAATTGTTGAAATCTTCCTTAATCATTTTAATGTAGCTCCTCAGTGACAGAGCACTGGGAGTGGATGAGATTCGTCCTGAGTACCTTAAGGCTCTGGATGTTGTGGGGCTGTTTTGGTTGACAGGACTCTGCAGCATCGCATGGCAGTCGGGGACAGTGCTCTTGGACTGGCAGACTGGGGTGGTGGTCCCTCTTTTTAAGAAGGGGGACCGGAGGGTGTGCTCCAATTACAGAGGGATCACACTCCTCAGCCTTCCCGGGAAAGTCTATGCCAGGCTACTGGAGAGGAGAATCCGGCCGATAGTCGAACCTCGGATCCATGAGGAACAATGCGGTTTTCGTCCTGGTCGTGGAACACTGGACCAGCTCTATACCCTCCGCAGGGTACTTGAGGGTTCATGGGAGTTTGCATAACTGGTCCACGTGTTTTGTGGACTTGGAGAAGGCATTCGAGCTGCTGCTCCTCCACATCGAAAGGAGCCAGATGAGGTGGCTCGGGCATCTGTTTCGGATGCCCCCTGGACACCTTCCTGGGGAGGTGCCCCGCCGGGAGGAGGCCCCGAGGAAGACCCAGTACACGCTGGAGGGACTATGTCACTCGGCTGGCCTGGGAACGCCTTGGGGTCTACCCGGAAGAGCTGGAGAAAGTGTCTGGGGAGAGGGAAGTCTGGACATCCCTGCTCAAGCTGCTGCCCAGGCGACGAAGCGGAAGAAGATGGATGGATGGATGGATGGATAATTTTAATGTATTTGAAATAACATTTGTTGAGGTGTGAACAAAGCATTGCAAAGGTGTCACATTGGGCTCTGGGTAATTGTGACCAAAATTCTCATTATTTTCAAACTTTTTACAAACCAGACAATTAATGGATTAAAGGAGAAAATGATCAACAGATGATCAAAATGAGTTCGACTTCAGCCAACCTCACTGGACAGAATAATCCCGTGAAAGCTGATATAATAACGTCACAGGCTCATCTTACTGCACTGAGCACTTTTACTTTTAATAACTAACCCTAACCCTAACCCTAACCCATTTAAGTACTTTTTCCACATTATATACTTTAACTTAAGTAATGTTTCTTTTCAGTACTTTTTCAGTGTGGTTTTAGTACTTTTACCTCAATAAAGATATGAGTATACACGACTAAAAGACTCTACTGTAAGGACTCCAATAAACTGTCATCATCAACAAAACAACTAAAACACAAACTTTTAAAGGTCACAATTTCTCTTTATTCCATTACAAGTTCTTTGAACAACATGTTTCTCTGTGATTTAAAGAAATAAGAAAACACATCTTAGGGAAAAGCTGATGCAAATCAATTCTGGGCCACAAATAATCCCAACAAACGTCCACACGATTGCGGGACTGACATGGACATCTCCGTCCTCCTCTGTGACACACACGTCGGGATGAGAGGCGTCGTCCCTCCCTCTGCACGTCTTTTTTAATTATGTCTGTCTGGGACCACAGCTGACAGCCGAGCGGTGCATCAGTTTCTCGGCACGCGACGCATCAAAAGGACATCAAGGCTTCCTCCGCCATGCTGGTTCCCTGCTTCCTTTGAAAGAATCGGCCACCAAGTTGTTGTTTCATCTTGTCTTTGGTTTTCGTGGACTGATCTGTCTTCTCTTTCATGTCCGTGGCCACTTTCATTCGGTTGACTTTCTTGTTTTCCGTAGTATTGTTTTTCAAGTATAATTTTGTCAAATGTCTTTGAAAGGGTACTTTCACGACAGGGTGACCTTCATAAACTTTTGCATGTTTTCATGCAAAAGTTTTTGTACATTTTGTACATATGATTTTTTGGCTGATTGGGATGACAGGCAGAAATGAGCACTTTATCACAGACTGTTGAGGAAACAGGAGAAAATGTCCTGGTTGGATCAGAGCTGGTAAGTAAAAGCACAACCAAAATTAAAGACTACCTGAAACAAACGCTCCCTTAATGAGAGAGAGAGAGAGAGAGAGAGAGAGAGAGAGAGGGAGGGAGAAGGGGAGAGGCTGGGGGTGAGGTTGATGCTGCCGTCATAGGTCATGTGCAACAATCACTTACAGCAGAGTGAAGCCCACACAGTCAGAAAAACCACAGACATACACATGCCTGCACACACACACACACACACACACACACACACACTAACAAAGAAACACACCCATAGCCTGATCTACAGGAACTCACACAACATACTCATGCAGCACACACACATGAACAGACCATACAGTCCACACAGTGAGGTGCACACACACACACACAACATAATGTGTGGGTGCAACTGACACTAACCGACAACTTACAAGGAATCTAAGCAACCCAAAACCGCAACTGATCATGTCCTCCACATGTTTCAGCTGATGGTAAAACAGATAAATTCAGCCCACAGATAAAAGTCATATTTCACTAATTATCACCCTCCACAGAGCCACACGGGGGCACATTCTTCACGACTGAATTAGATGTTTAATCCAGAGACATGTATTATAAATTGGCTCTGGCTCGTCTGTTTACTGGATTTAAGCTGTGCTGTACTCTAATTTTCTCTCCAGAAGATAAATGAGAGTGAAAACCTCATTTATCTTCTTGTTTTGTTTTTCCTTAAAAAAAAAAAAAAAAAAAAAAAAAAAAAACAGAAAAAGGCCACAGCAACTAGTGGGTATGCTGATCCTGGTTCTGGACACATCTGTCATGTTTTCTGACCTGAAAACGTATTTATTTTAACTTTCCATGTTAAGTGATGTGAATAAATACTCCACCTGCTTCACCGTCATCTCAGTAAGGGAGAGACTTTGCGGCATAAAGGCTGAAGTGTTTACTTCTTCCTTCAAACTGTTTTGTTTTGCTTCCTTGCAGAGCTGCAGAGAACGGAAGAGTCTGAGAGCATTTCAGATTAGCCGAGCTAGTTTAAAACAAAGCGTTTGAGTGTCCCATCAAGACTTAAAACTTTAAAGTGTCAGTCAAACTGATAACTTCACAGAATGTCTCTCCTGGAAATTATGCACTTCTAATTTAATGTTGTGAATTGATGCTGTTTGACCTAGTTTGTCTCAGAACAGGCATCCATTTTGCTGAAAGAACACAAGCTCAGTGGTGCTGGGCTTTCCATTGTATCTTGACACACACAAAGGTGTGTTTCAGATTGGGGGAAAGACATAAATAGTTGGGTATCGTCGGCGTAGCAGTGGTAGAAGAAAGGTGCTGCAGGTGCCTCATCCATCTTTAGTAAATACAATCTATTGTCTCCAGTATACGTTTGTCTGGCCATGTGCATCACCTGACTTGTGTCTCGTCTGTATGATGGCAACATGAGTCAGACAGTCAGACAGATGGACATGTGGAAGTAACTGACCTTAATCCATTAAGGGACTTTCCACCTCTCCTCTTCGTCCCTCGCTCCTTCCTCCTTTGCCCCCCAAAAAAGTATTTCTGCTTTTTTTTCTGTCAGATAGGAAAGAGTGAGAGGAAAGTTAGAACAAGGTGTTAACAGATGAAGGCTGAGAGTTTTCCATGACTTATTTTTATTGTCTAAAAATATGATTTCTTTCCAGTTGGTCAGTGTTGATTTTTTTCCATCTGGAAACAATCTAACGAAGTGAATGTATGAAAAAAAGTTTATTAAACACACTCAGCCTTATTTCTGTTTTGTGACTCATTGGTAAAGTTCCCCACTTTTCCTTGAATTCCCCTGAGAGATCGGCAGATTTTTGGACTTACCCCTGGGCCTGGAAGCTATGATAACCATTCTCCACCTTCACTCGGCTCGCTTTTCCTTTTTCCCTCTCTTGGCCATCACTTCCTCTCCCCCTGTTAGCATTGGTTCCTACTGACTGCCTTCTGCAAGTATCAGGACACAGCAGGGTTCCAGGATTTCCCAGGTGTTTCCCACAACAGTTCAAAATACTAAAGCAAAAAAAAAAAAACCCACACGTTTTGACCATCATGTACCAACCAAACATGATAAATCCTGTGTTACATGATGCAGCTAAACACCAGACGTAGTTGTACAGCAAAGGGGGGTTTCTTGAACCAATTTTGCAGATCCCCTCTCGGCGTTTTGAAAAACTTGAAAAAAAACTTGTTCCAGAGTTCTAATTTGCTGAAATCTTCAGGTGTACGAGTGGTGTAATGCAGTATTCTTTGCACTCTTGGTTTACTGTTAACATAATAGGTTTAATCAGGGCAATAACTTACTGGTGTGATAGAAAACTAAAAGAAGAGCTTTGATGAAGTTAACTATGTCAGAGAGAGAGAAAACAGGGGCGGTGATGCTGAGGTGAGCAGGAGACAGCAATGAAGTGGAGGAAACCGCACACACTCTCAAAGCTAACACTGATGTGGTGAACACAAAACTCTGTCATCCACCCACATACGTCCGTATACACACTCAGAGTCACAGCACACACACACTTTAAAGACTTACAGAGACTATGAGGCTGCTCAGACCTGGTCTTAATGATCCGATCACAAGTGGACAGCTCTGAGTCCAGCTGTGAACGCACCCAAAACTCTGTCAGCGTGCATTTGAGATCCGATCACTCTGACCACACTGGGAGCTGGTCTGGGCCACATGTGATGTGATTCTTTTGGAGGTGTGTATGCGAATGTGTCCGGAGCCGCACTGAAGCACCACCCACTCAGCTGACAACCTCTGAGAAGCAGCATCACTCAGAACGGATTACACGCTGTCTGATTCACTGTAATGCAAATTACATGTTTGGGCCATTTTACCTGCTAAGGTGAGCAGCAGGTGTTTGTGAACACTCTGTCTCATCCAGCTTATTCCATCATCAAACTAGGAATCATAAAATCTCCCCATCTGTGTGATTTTTTTGTAGCTGTAGAGTGAGGAGAAACTCAAACTCTGTGAAAAGCAAATTCGAACTCACTTGTGCCTTTTTGTAAAGTCGGCATCTGTTTCAAAAGTGCATCTGTTTGAACAACTTTCTTGACTGAGTTTACAACATTTTATTGCCACCAAGCATTTCACAAATACAGTGAACAGTAAGCAGTGTAGGCTACTAGTCACCCGTGGGGAAAGTCCCCAGACAGACCTTAAAAAAATCGCTCAGTTTTGTCAGTTGTGAATCAGGAGGAAAAGTATAAACTCTGTCAAACGCTGTCTATGACAAATCCTAAATATTTGGCCTTTTCGTAAATTCAGCAAATGTATACATTTGGTTATTTCTTTCTTTGTGTAAAAACCACTGTGCTGTGTTTTGATGTGTTTGTTTCCATATAGAGCAGCTAAGTCAGATCAGGTAACACGCGGTCACTCGACGGAGGTGTGAACAGATGCTCTTGTGATTGCATCACCGGGACGGATGTTAATACTAGATGCAGTCTTACACAGCTGACAGGGACAGTGAAAACACACACGCAAACGGACACACAGGTGTGACACAGGTTGAACAGACTACACATCATTACATGCATACACAATAAAAGAAAACAAAACAAAATCTCAGTAGGTCATATTTCTGCGAAGTCATCCGTCCTTGTGGCAGAGGAGGAGTATGGGTAAAATGCATGTTGTCGTAAGAGACACATGAGGATAAATGAGTTCCTACTTTGGTGTCTTCCTCCTTCGTGAAGTCGTGTCTCTTCTCTAAAGTGCAGCTCTTGTCGTGAACAAGCAGAGAATGAAAACAGGCCTCGTGGACAGACAGACTTCTATTGTTTCTGAGCATGTTTGAAATAAAAGACAAGAACACAGAGGGGTTTTTGTTTCCTCTCGGGACCAACAGCACATGGAATCAAAGTCACAGCTCGGATCCTCCGATCCGACCTGACAGCCTGCCTGTCTGTCCAATTCCTTTTCTGGTGTCTCTTTGTCTTGCTTCTTTTTCTGCTCTTTACATCTTTTTCTTCCTTTTTCTTCCCAGCGTTTCTATATGCTGTTTTTCATCCTCTCCACTCAGCAGGCCCATTCAGGTCCTTAAATTGTCGATTCATATTTGATCACTGCCTGATTTCACACTTTGATCTGAGTTTTGTAAGCAGTGTGTATTCAGATAGTTTTTCTTTTATTTCCATCTTTATTGAGTGGTGTGAAATGGTGTGAACAGCCTCTCATTACACGAACAAAGCACAAATTCAGATGTAACAATATGTTAAAATTGTATGAATGTATATGTAAACAAAATTAATAAAAGTTAGAAAGACTTTGACTAATGTTGCTCTTCATTAAGTACAGTTAAACCTCAGCCATTTGTTCAGATATTTGTACAAACGTTTTGCCTTTTTTGGCAGGTTCAATCTTGAAACATTGCCCTTCTTCTTCTCCTCCTTCTTCTTCTTCTTCTTGTAAAGATTTTCTCTCATTAGTTGTTACAGCTAGTTTAGCTGTTTTAAAGAAAGGTTAAAAAAGCAGGAGATTTATAGAAAAATATTTATAACTGAAGTACAGCAGGACAGCGACAAAATACTGTCACATCCCCCTGACTGCTTCCTGTTTAAGTCACGACGGGTTTTGCTTTGGCAGGATGTTTTTTGGCATTGAACTGTCGCATTGAACAATTTCTTTAAAATTTCCAGTGCGGTGCGGCTGGTGACATGGCAGAGGCCGCTTCAGTCATATTATCTGACACTGCAAAATTTGTTATGTTTTGGTCTGCTGACTTTGGACAGCAGGCTTTCAAGCTCCAACATTGACTTCTCTTTTCTCGCGCTTTCTTCTGCTCTTGGCTGAAATTTGTGTGAATGAAACCGACAAATGAAGCGGCACCGATTCGGGGGGGACGTCAATCAGGCTAACAGTCGAATCTCACAAACATCTTCCTGCAAGAGCGGCATTCATCAAGTTGAAACAAGCTATTTGTGACAAGTTTGTGTAGTTTAGGGCGTTTGCTGAATCCCAAGTTGAAAAGTACTGCATACAAGAAAAAATGTTTTGGCATTTCCCATCAGTCTCATCTGTGTCCATCTGTGGCTGCATTAACATGAGCGAGAAAAAGCAACTTTTACAAAAATCTTTTTTATTATTATTCCAAATGTATGTATTTGTGTTGTTATTATTGTAACTAAAACCTTTTGTTTTTAGCCATTTTAGGTTTTTTCCGCTTCCTCTTCTGTGATTCATTTTCAGCGTCTTATTTCTTTCTTCCTTTATCTTCCACTGCCTTCCAACTCTTTCCTCTCGAATTTCTTCTTAATTCTTTCAGTTTGGTCTCAATCTGCCTGTCTGTCTATCTTGCATCTTAACATCTGTCTGTCTTTGTGTCTGTATCTCTGTCTGTCTCCATCTCTCTGGGTGGTCTGTGGTCCAGCAGCCTCCTCTTCTCCCTCCGGTGCTGCTGGCGTGAGGCTGTTTTTGGGAGGGGGATAGTGGGATGGGGGGGTAAGTGTTGGGTATTGGGAGGAGTGTGGGGGTGCAGTTACTTCCTCACCCGCTCTCCTCCCACCCCTACCCTTCACTTCCTCCCTTCCTGATTGTTCCTGGCCCATAAAGAACATAACGTGCCCACACACCAGTGCTGATGCTGAAATGCCCCCCCACCAATCCCCAATCCCTCCAAAAAATAAAAAGTTTAGGGGTTAACCACTGAAACCCAAAGACTGCTAACACCCCTGCCTCCACACCAACACACACACTCACACTCTCACACACACACACACACACACACACAGTGCCACCCCTGCTCAGCTTTGTGTATGTAAACAGCGGTTGCTCACGGGCGGAATGACAGACAACAAGGCGTGCAAACACACATATATGCAGTACAGTCACATTCACCCACACAGACGCACACATGCACACAGAAACACACACAGACATATACACATGCCACACGCAGAGACTGTCCTCAACACCGCCATCAAAGAGCTGCGTGTCACTTCCTCCCCTCCATGTCTTCCTTTTGTCCGGTCTGGTAGCCATTTTACCATCAATGGCCTGGTTGCGTTTAAAGGGGGGGATTTTCCCCCTCAGATCTGGCAACCACAACAGCCAAGGAGGCCTGCGGAGGCCAAAAGAGAAAGCACTGAGTGATTGGCATGTGGTGTGTTCAATACTGTCAAGTTCCTTTTTGTGTGTCTTTTCAAATGCAGATTACAAAAGAGACACAAACATGCACTCTCGCATGGCTCGCTATCCAGGAAGAGGAGGCTGAACGTTGCTTCAGTGCCCGTTAGCCCAGGGCCGTCTCACGGGGTGGGACGCAAACCTTCACCTGCGCACACACTGATGCAGCCAGGCAGCATTCACATTAGAACTAAATATTCATTCTGCCTTCCAAATGTGTTTCCTTTCTCCAAGGTGTCTGGACTGAAGCATCTCAGAGCAAGTCTTTTCAGTGCATCTTTCGTGGTTAAAAATGTTTTGTGTGCATGTGAATGGCTTGCTTTTGCAACTGTGGCCACACAACAGTCAGTATGGAAAAAAGGCCAACATAAAACAAATGTTGTTTAATCAATAACAGACACACGTCAAACGTAAAGCTGCAGCATCTCAGATTCACAGATTCACATTCAAGTTTATTATTTTTATTATGTATTTCAGATGTAGTGTACAGTGTGTGGGAGTTGGGATAAGCCATGATATGACGGATAAGCAATGAGCTGCAACTCACTATAAAGCCAGTTTCATGACTGGGTGTGAAAAAAGCCTCCTTGAAAGGCTCGGTCGTTCATAAGCAAGATGGGGCGAGGTTCACCGCTTTGTGAAACACACGATTATATAAAGGATGTTACTCCATGGGCTCGGGAGCTCTTTGTCAAACTGCATTCTGTTTGTATTTACGTTTCACGAGGCTTCTGGAGTTTCTGGAATCGAGGCATGAAGATTATTTTCACATTGACTAGTTGTTCATGACAATATAATGTAATGTAATGCACAGGGGAATTTGTGCTGCCTGTATTGGGATGGTCTGTTCATGTGACTCTCACATCCACAGCAAGAATTTTTGTTGGCTGTTTGTTGGTCTGATAGATCCTGTTCTCCACTCGATTCACTTGATCTTCAGCTTGGCCATAAGAAAACATCTGAGAGAACGAAAACAATTTCTTTCTTCTGTGTAGCAAATAAACCCAATGGCTGGCTGTATTTAATAAAGATGACTCTTGATTAAAAAAAAACTCAAAAAGGTTAGGGTTACTACAGCCCGTGGGAAAACAACAGAGCTTCATCTGCTTCGTTACGTCAGCTATCACAGCGGACGAGAAAACTGATTCATGGTGACCAAGCATACGTCTGTAATCTGAGGTAATTAAGATATTTCCCAATTTTCTCTCTCTCTCTCTCTCTCTCTCACACACACACACACACACACACATTAAGACGCAGAGCAGCTGCAGAGGAATTTCTTAATTTGCCTCTCAGATTAACCAACGTATGTTTCTCCAAGGCATCTCACAGTGTGACTCATTAAACTCCTCAGTGAGGATTAGCATGAATTTAGCATTTAGCTCAGATAGCAATTAGCAAGACATAAGCTACGCCAGTGACTCATCGCCCAGGGATTAGCTTGAATTTAGCATTTAGCTTCATTAGCAATTAGTAGAGCTTCAGCTGTATCAATGACTCATAAACCAGGGATTAGCATGAATTTAGCATTTAGCCCAGATAGCAAAATCAACAAAGCTTTAGCTCATGCACAGCACAGATAAGGCCTCATTTACTGGTTTACGATCTTAAGATGCAAAATGTTCAGCTTCTCGCACCAAATGAAAGGGAAATTAAATAATATTTTGAGGCAAAATTAAAAATTTTAGAAAAATCATATTTCATTTGACAGTCATGTGGAGATAGATAGATAGATAAATAGATAGATAGATAGATAGATAGATAGATAGATAGATACTCTACTGATCCTGAGGGAAATTCAATAACAGGTACAACACTTGATCTTAGCCAAAAGGCCGAGAAGCGAAGACAGCGTTAGCCACTGTTAGCTTTTAAGTGAGCGTCATTGCTCTTAGAGTCAGAGCTCTTTTCAGCTGATATTTAGAAACAGCAAAAAATCTAAGAGTGACTGTGCACAGAAGAGTAACGCTCGCTGTCTAATTGTAGCAGAAATACTAGACAGCACTAACCAAACAGACACTGAGTCACCAACACCTTCTTTAAAACACTTCTGCTTTTTTGTGGTTTGAGGAGGATGGAGAGTGTGAGAGAGAAAATGGCAAAAATACATCTTGGATTATTTCAGATTGTCTGCGTGAGACTAACGTCACCACAGCGAGTTCCTCCTTTTTCTCACGCCAAAAGCAAACGACCGAGTCTCTTCCTATGAGTCCCGAGCAGGAAGGACACAACGATGTTTGTGTAAGCGCTGTAACCCAACTTGTGTTGTCTTTCACATGTCTCCACTGGTGTCGTCATTGCCTTTCAACACGCCGTTGGCCAACCTGCAGCCACACACAGCTGCAATCAAACACTTTTCACTTTTGCAAAATGTTTGCCCATCACTTCCCCTCAACGCAGAATCGCTGCGGCCATTTTGTTTTCTACCTGTGTTTGTTGACTGTTGGTGAATTCACCAATTTTCTCCAAATTATGCACCTGTTGTGACACTAAAATGAGAAGTTTAATCAAATGAAATCTGTGCTCATTAACTGTTTCCCATTATGAAGAATTTAAAGTTACAATAACACTTAAAGGTGAGAATTCAAGCCATAAGCTTGTTCAGAAAATTAGAAATGAAAATGTTTGTAATTTTTTTTCTTTTTTTTGTTACAAGCTGGTTGCATGTTCTCAAACATTGTCCAAATGGATATTATGAATTAACTATTTAAGTAAAAATAAAATGTAAAGTTACAAAATAAGCACATGTCCTCTTAATCTCTTAATGCAGTGGGAACAACACTGTGGTCCATGAACAAAGAGTTTATCACGCTTACATTTCTTTTATTTCCCTTCAGCAAACTCCAACAAGCAAAAACAGACAATCAAGACAATTTGTCTTGATATCCAAACCAACTTTTGTTGCTTTTTTTTCTCTCTTCTTTGTACTGATCATAATTGATGTGTCAGTCGTGACATATGGATCTCATTGTGATAACGACCGTGCGGTTGACGAGACCAGTCATTAGCCTGCTCTCATTGTTCCTCTGACTGTTTACCGACCGCACTGCCACGCACGGCGACTCTGCTCGATGTATATTTGTGAATGTATATGTGCAGGCTTGTCTCTGTTTGGCGCTCTGCACTGTCATTGCATTCTGGGTGTGGGGTCCCGTCGCCCTGCTGCACGTGCCACTGTTGAACACTTCATACAGCTTTGAGAAGACTTCAGAAACTCAGCAGCACATAAACCAGTACAGACCAGAACCTGTGGAGGTCTGAAGCAGGAGCTAAACTGTGCTGCAGATGATGTATCATCACAACTTACGATGGAAATATTGCAAATTCATCCATGTGCAAAACTTTGGCATTTGTGGCCATTTGTGGTCCACAGTCCTGCCAGTGGGTGAGAAATATGTGCTGTTAGATCGCAAGCTGCTTGGTGTCTCTTAGAAGACGTCTGTAATTCAGCTGGAAAGCTGACAGAAATGAAAACGTCAATAAAGCTGCAGCTTTTCTGGCTTTGATGAAGACATCTATTTTATCACTACATTTTTTCACGGTTGCTAAAATCCTCTGAACCAAATGCTCAGTGGCCAAAAACCCATTTATCCAATCATTCACTCAACAAAGTCTCACTCGCTGAGGCACATGTCGTACTGCGATGAAACCATCATTCACACAGAACTCACAACTGTTCACACCTGTTTCCAATGGTGTGAGGCTGGCTCACACCTGAAGGCATAAGAAGGGGACGAGGATGTGTGTTGCTTGGCAGAATCATGTGAAGATGTGTGTGTGTGTGTGCGCGCGCATGTCATTTTGATGCAGGGGAAGGAGAAAAGATATTTGAGTATTGAGAACATGACATTTGATGTCAGAAAACTTTGTAAATGAGAGACAAAGTGGCAGACGTCCTGGTTGGAAGAAGTCAGATTTTCAAGATTTATGATTGACTGACAGAACAACCGGAAGCCCTCAGTAATAAGCCTGTTGAAAGGCGTCTTGCTTCGTGTTCCCATCTTTCTTTGGTGCTAGAAGACTGTTTTCACATTCATCTGCCGGAGGGGGAAGGTTTCTCTGTGCTCACCTTATGTCTGAGTGTAAGACACAATTTTGTGACATCACTACTAGTTTGAAAGTCAGTCGTGGTTAAAGCATTAAACTTTGTGCAGGAGTGCAGTTCCTCTTTACTGCAGATGGAGACACGAGGAGGACTGGATGTCATTTTAAATGGAAATCAAACTGTGTGGAAAAAAGCAACACAACACATCTCGTTGTGTCCTTGAGCCCCCCCGTTAATGTGGCATTCAGGTCATCCACACCTCCACGCCTTCACTTCAACATGGAACAACAATTCACTGGTTTATTATGATATAAATCATAATTCAGGCAGATGTTCCATACTTTTGGTGTTCCACAGTGAGAGTAAGTGTGTGAGTGTTGGTTGAGCTTTGCTCTCTCTGTGTTAAAAGACAAGAAAAAGACTAGAAAAACAAACGACTCTGTTGTTGCTTCAGTATTAATGGCTTTTATTTCTCTTTCCCAGGATCCCTCTCTACTTCTCTGTTGCTCTCACTTATACGCTTGATCAGCACGTGAAAGCCTGCGCTAAGACGAAGTGAAAGTATGTTGAAAGTGAATGTTTTCGCTCTTTCTGTCAGACACGCAGGAAGCAGCGGCCTGAACAGAGGAAGTCAGATGCCTCTGTGTGTGTGTGTGTGTGTGTGTGTGTGTGTGCGTGTGTGTGTGGTCTGAGTGCTGACTGAGCCCTCTGACTGGGAGCGAGCCACTTTACAGTCTGTGGCTGCTAAACCTGATTAAAAACAGCTCAGTGTGGTGCCTTAGCAGCGCGAGCAGGGAGGCTTTCAACACACACCAAATAGACTTAAAACCATTTCAACACTGAAACATTGTGTTATGTAATGTGTTGGAACACGGCAAATCGTTTTATGCGGCTTTGGAAGAGACAAAGACATCCTTTAGTGTCAATGAAATAAAGTCATAATGAGCGTGCACTTTGAGAACTGATGCAGTGTTTGTTGAAACAGGATGTCAGACGGCTGCACTGTCCACAACTTTGTCATGATTTTATTAGTCAGACAGGATGGGCTGCTGATTGGTACAGTATTAACACTGACACTTTCAGAGGGATGGAAATTTTCAGCTAAAATTACCAAAAGGATAATAATATTAAAAAACGGCATCACATTTGAGAATGAAGACAAAAGATTCTTGTGTTCAAAAGATGTGATTTAAAAGTGTGCATGTGACTGTTGGAATAAATGCACATTCTGTTGTCTGGAGTGCGGCTTTCCTCTTCATCTCAAACACAGATCTCGTTCTGTTCATGTTCTGTTTGGTGTTCGAGGCTCCGCTGTCCTCTCTGACCAACCTGATCAAAATGTTTGACTGAGCAAACGTGGCACAAGACTAAAGAAGAAGCTTAACTTCTTTTCTTTAAGTGAACTCTTTCATAACATTCGCTGTGTTTTATAGCTCTGCTGTAGGACTCACAGCATGCTGACCGGCACTTTTTTCAGATGTGATTGTAACCCAAAGAGTCTGACATCTCATCAGAGGAGGAGAAACACAGGTGCAAGTGATTACATTAACAATGTGGGCCAGCAAGCAGAGCAGACGCACCTGAAGGGGACGTTCGTTAGTTCATTAGCTGTGACTCCTGTGTCTGTCAGGAGGAAGTTGTGTTCAGTGCAGGCTGGCGTCCTTCACAGCAGTGTGCTTTTTTACCTTTTCCATTGTTCACATGCTGAAATACAAACTGTCATAGTCTCAGGACAAAATGGTCCTGTGTGCTGCACGCATTTTACAGCCTGTGAGACCTTTTGAGCAATAGATGATAAATTTGAGCTGCACGCTAGAACACAAAGTTTATGTACTGAGGAAGGAATTAAGCATAAGACTACAAACAAAAGGAAACTTGTACCATGTCGAACCCAAGGTTTTCATTGCTGGTCACCACATTTAATGCAGCTGTGTGTGTAAATGACATACAAGAAGTTAAAACTGATGCTGAAGACGTTAAGAGTAAAAACAAAAATAATCTGGCAGGTATTAACTTCCAGAGTCTCTCAAAGCTTAAACATTTTGTCTGCAGGTTTACTTTGTTTTGGAGTGAAACTCAACATTTTAGTCTTGAAAACATCTGAAACAACGTGAACCCTGTTTGTCTGACTGCGCCAGTCAGGAGCAGCGGTTTTTCAAATGTGTCAAGCATCGTCTGTTAATAGAAACTCTTTGAGAAATGCAACTCGAGCAATCAGATCAGCGTCAAAATCTACGTTTCTCTTCGTCCACTTTATTAGCTTTGACCGTCTGATGTGTATGTCAGATTGTGCTAATCCCACTTCCTCTTCCACCCCCGTGAGTGTGTGTGTGTTTCTGCACCGCAGAGACGCTGAGAACGTGTGAGGTGATGACCACGTCGGCAACGTCACAGCTTGTTTTGGCTGTGTTGTGATTTTGGTGGGGAGGCTCATGTACACAAGCAAAGACAAACACACAGGAACAGATTTTTGTTTGAAAATGCTTCACAGATCACTTCTGCTCGTGTAGTGAGTGTGTGAGTGTGTGAGTGTGTGTGTGTGTGTGTGTGTGTGTGTGTGTGTGTAAAGAGGTGATTAGAGCAGTCAGGCTAATTAACTGTGGCAATGAGGGTCTAAAGCCGCCCTGATGAAAAGAGGTAACGTGCTGAAATATTGTGTGTGTGTGTGTGTGTGTGTGCGCGTGTGTGCATGTGCTGGGGGGTCCCATCTGTTGTGGTTGGTGTATCCGGTAAAGCTTGAAGGCGTTTGTGTGAGGGGGTGTGATGGTTGGAATCTGAAGCTTATTTTCTTCTTTCTCTCTCTTTTCTAAATTTTCTTTTGTTTTACATTCAATATAGAAATGCACACCATATAAAAAAGTTCAAGTGTAAGTGAAAAGTAAAAATTTCACGTACATATGGAAAAAGTCATGTGAACTTCGCTGGAGCCCAAAGCTTCCAGGTCACTTGAGGCACAAAATAAAAACGTCCTCGTTGACACGATTTGTTCACATTTTGATTTTTAAATTAAACGTTGCAGCTGCTGATCACATCAGCTGCTGATCAGACTGGCTGCTTGACAGCATTTAGAATAAAAATACAGTTTTAATGTCTTCAGTTGCCACAGGTGGGCCACACCGCTTCATCATTTGATAAATACATGCACAGTACTACACATGGCAGTTGTTTGAATGTGAAACTGCCCTTCCAACAAGATCCAGTTACCCAAAAGAGTTTTCACATTTCATTAACCTGTTTTATCAGGTGTGACGTGACACGCTGCCACACACCACACTGTTATCATCGCCGCCGGTCCTGATTTGGTCTGAATTCAGCCTAATTGCTTCAGTGTCTCATTACACAAATTACTGGATAATCCCCTCATTCCTTTCCCATCATTCACTCTGCCTGGCAGTGACACAGCACTTCTGACCAAATCAGCTGCACACATCCAAGCTCAGAGTTTTTCACTGTTTCTGTGGTGAGTTGTTTGCAGATGAGTCTGGGCCAGTTTTGTCAGTTGGTGACTAACACACACACTCACAATAAGGAAAAGACAATATATAGACATCGAACAGTCAGACTGACTAATATATAGGAGAGGAAAGAACAGGATATACTGCTGACGTCCTCACTGTGTGCCTATTCATGCTGTAGTCACCAAACACACACATGCATACACACACACAAACACAGACTTATGCACACTTCCGGACACAGCCGCACATCAATAAATAAATACAATCACAAAATGTTGTCTACAAACGTACACGTGGACTCACAGAACATATGATGCCGGTATGTGTGGATGAACACACATACATGCACGTGGTACGTGGAGGAAGGGTCGGTGGTGCGTTATTGAGAAACAGCTGAAAGTTGTCTTACACAATGTATGTTTTTGACATTTGTCTGTGTGTGTGTGTGTGTGTGTGTGATGTGCTCAGGAGGGAACTGAAAGCCAAGCAGAGGGCTTTCATCCCAAATAAAGACATGAAACACTCAACAAACTTTCTTTTTCTTTTTGGTTATGTTTTCCATTTGCCTGCTCTGATTGGTCAGCTCTGACAGGCCTGAGCCTGCACAAACTTGTATTTAGAGTAAAGTTCTAGACACTGTTAATGCATAGTCCTGGTGAGGACATTTCCGTCACATGTCCAGAATCTGGTGGATGAAGACTTTTTGCAGCAGTTCATGTTCACGCTGGAGCGCATAATAACTCTCTTTAGCCTGGACTTCGGTCTTTGTAAACATTACAAACATTTTACAAAAAGACTAACACGGCCTGTTGAGCAGCTCGGGGAGCCTCTGCAGCGTTTTCACCGGTTTTCTGCAATACCCTGGATGTCACATGAATAAACACTTCGGGGGAAATTTCCAGGAGTGAAGTACGATGTGTTTTCCAGTACGATTCACACAAACAGATGATTTTTGTTTCAGTTTGACTAAGACAAGAACTTGCATTACAAACGGTCTGCTTGCTGACATGTTCAGACTTGATGACATTGCTGTCACTCTTCCTCTTGAGTTTAGTGCTTTTGAATTCATATGCATACACATATAAAGCAGCAGGGAGAATGATGCAGTCTACATTGTTCTGTTCCTGACAAAATCTGACATCTGTGTGCACATGCAAAACATACAAAAAAACTTTTATCAGAAAATATCCAACTGAGGAAGTCAGGTTTCTCTAATCCCTTACGCTGACACTCCAGATTTAGGAAATCAGGTTATTGTAGCAAGTTGCTTAAACTGGCCATAAACACGTTTTGTAACGTATTGTTATGAGGTAAATATTGTTTTTGCGATGTAATGGCTCCATTACAGACCAAAGGAGTGAATTAACTCACACTTTGCTGTCCTGTCACTGGTGGTTGTTAGTCTGAGGAGAACAGAAAGCGATCCAGCAGTGCCAACAGTAAAACCACTTGGAAATGACCTCTCCTGTCGTTTTCACTTTCATACACACAAAATCCCCACGTTTTATTTCTATTTCGAGGACGACGCTCCAAATAGTCCTCTGTAACATGAGAAACTAAAGATTCACTCACACACACTCAGACTACAGCCTCTGTTTGTGTGTGTGTGTGTGTTCTCACAGAGAATGGACGACCATATGAGACCGTTTCATTTGAAATATGACAAAAGCAAATAACATCAGCAAATGTGACATAAATTCCTTGGAGAGGTGAGAGGTGTCGTCCTGTCTGCGTCACAGCTGTTGTCTTCAACACAGCCGGTCAAATCACAGAATTTTAGTTTAATGTTTCATTGTCATAATTTGT
Source organism: Scatophagus argus (assembly GCF_020382885.2). Lineage (NCBI taxonomy): Eukaryota > Metazoa > Chordata > Actinopteri > Scatophagidae > Scatophagus > Scatophagus argus. The sequence continues at coordinate 24,351,713 of NC_058501.1, forward strand.
GAATTGCATGCATGATTTGAGAGTTAATGGTGCTCATAAAGTCCTGATTGTGAATTTGTGTCATCCTCCTCTTCTTCTTCATCTTGTTCATGTCAGAATGTGGTCAAAACTGATGCCAGCACACACATCACAGTAACACGTCAGGCTGCTGCGTTTTGGTGCAGACGGATCCGACTTTAAGGTTTTGTCTGGATTTTCATCATCAGCTGCTCCGTTAGCATCGCTAGCATGTAGCGCTCGGCTTATGAAACTCCTCTGCGGTGCAAGCGGAGCAGGCAGGCACAGTGAAATGAGAGCAGATGAGTGAATTAACGTGAACAGAAACAAGAGAAAACTCTGACATTAAATATTCACAGCTGACACCTTGAGCTGTGAAACTAAACGCCTTCGTCCTCCTTCACTAATCCCCCCTGCTCTCTAATCCCCCTCTCTCTTTCAGTGAGCCTCTGAAACTCTCCCTCAGGCCACCATCTCATCTTGTAAATTTTTGCACTTAGAATCAAAACTGATTTCGGTTTGTTGCAGTCTGACCCAATTAGTCCTCAGTGACGCAGGGCTTGTAAAGCTGCTGATTCAGTGACTCCTGAGACTGAGCAGTCTGGAGCCGTCTCTGAGAGACTGGAGTGATTGAGGCCTTTTAGACGCAGGTGAACCCACAGAAAACATGGAGGCGGGGAACAATGTGGCAGTGGTTACTTTTTGACATCTGTTGCTTCTGTCTTTCTTTCAAACTCACCGCTGACAGGATGTAGTTTGAGACTCTGAATGCAAACAGATGAAAAACTATTTAAGCACCAACACATCACAGCCAATCAGAGCTGGAAGTGCTAAACACCTGTGGCCGCTGCAGAGTCACTCGACCCAGGAATGAATGCTGATTTCCACCATCTCATGCTGAAGACAAAAGCCAGATTTTAGCGGCTGTTGGTGGATGTTTGAGAGTGTTGGTGCATTCAGCTGGTGGTTTCCACATCATCTCATTTCAGCAGGATTGGCTGGAAAGCAGTGACGAGTCAGAAACATCAGTGAATTGTTTCATGTCTTTTCTGCTCTCGAGTCTAATTTAAACGCAGATTTTCTCATCATATTACTTTAAGTTGTAAGATTAGTGTTCATCGTCTCTCATGTTTCAATAATCTATCAATAAACAGACTTTCCTTAAATATATCTTGCACCTCCCCTTTCGGTTTGTTTCCTTAATTGGTCAGGAATCAACAAGTGTCTCCTGTGTCATCTCTTCTTCTTCTCCTATTTTTCCTCCTTCCCTCTCCTCTGTCTTTTTCTTTTCATGGCAGCTGTCATTGTCTCATCAGTGTTACAGGACAATGCTGCCGGGCTCAGGTTGCTGTGTGTGTGTGTGTGTGCGCGTGTGTGTGTGTTACTGACATGCTGACATTCCTGAATGTTTGGCCCTGGACACTCTGCTTATTCAGGCTGCTGCTCCAGACCGTGTGGGGGATCAGAGGGAGTGTGTGTATACGTGTGTGTGTGTCCGTACATCTTGGACACACGCCTTGTCATAACACAGACGGCAGTGCCACAACAGGGACAACACGGTGGTTATTTTAAACTAAGGGTGTGTGGTTCTGCTCCTTAAGCCCTCCAGGCTGCAGAAGACCCCAGGTGGAACAGCAAGACGAGGAGACGGCCGGCTGTGTGTGTGTGTGTGTGTGTGTGCAGATAGTAGACTCTATACCTTTTCCACGTCCACAATGTGAAGAATGAAGTGCAGGCCGAGCTCAGTGTCAGACTGAAGCACAGTTGTTGGCTGCAGGGAAAAGAGAGGATGACCGATGGACGATTTACGCTCCAAACCTTCAAGGTCGACGACACGCCGTCTTTCAGGGTCGATTATCATAACTACATCTGGTCATCGCCGAGGATCTCACCTTTGTTGAAACAAGCTACAATCTATAAAGTCAACTTAAACTTAAAGTCAACAAAAGATAACAAACTGGCAACCACAACATGCATCATCATTTTCCGGCCCAGTTCCTCAGAACTTGACTCATCACATGTCAGCCGTACACTGTCAATCAATTCAGTGGAACAGTGATTAATAGAACATAAATCTACAATACATGGGCACAGACTGAAGGCGAGGTCCTGTAGGCACGGCACAACGTGCTTTTGATTTGTAGATTTGTAGGCTATGGCTGAATGACACCTTTGTTTTGGGAGAAAAAAAAAACCTTCACCTCCAGGCTGCTGGCCACATTCCCAGTGTTTTGTCACGTGGGCGATCGCGTTCACTGTGTGCGTATTACGTGTTCTGCATGATTTTGAGTGAGTGCTGCAGTCGGTTGTGCATGGCTTTTAGGCACAGGCTACGTTAACAGGAACTGAATTCATTACACAGTTTTACCTACAGGATCGTGGATTCACATTGAATTGATTGGTTGATAGGCTATAATTAGGTATTTTAATCATTTTCTAACAGACTGTGCTTTGTGCACACACTTCTATGTAGTCTACGCCTGTTGGAGAGTCGCGCAGCCACAGCAGCGTGATGCACACGCTGATTTGATGATTATAATGATTTTTTTGTTGATTATAATGGATGAGTTTGCTGTGGCGGAAGCGCAGGCCTGCATTCATGTCCCATGCATTTAGGCTGTTACATAAAGTTTTGTATGTTTATGTTAATTTCCTGGTTCTAACTCCTACAATGGAACCATCACCCTAAGGTACAGCAAACGACTGATTTGCAGGATGAATGTGTTCAGTAGTAGTCAAGTTATTTCCCAACTCCAGATGGAAAAAGCCACAACGATCAGAAACATCCTGGGGTGTGTGACGCGATTGAGAAACAAATTAGCAAACTGCTTGCATGTTTTGGGCGTCTCTCTGACTAATGAACGAGAGGACTGAACTCTCCTTTCAAATGAATCAAGTCTGAAAGATGTTCCCACAAATGAAAGATCAGATCAGATCAGAAAATACAAGATATGATCCTTTATTGATCACAGATAATTGATAACACTGTGCTCTGCTCCACATCAGCTCCCTCACTGTGGGCTCAGCTTGGCGACCTGCTGGGATCAGACTGTCACCGCTCTGTTATGGGACCCTCGGTGTTACCATCAGGCCACCCTGCCAGGCGACAGCAGGCTCCTTTTGTAACGACGTGTCGCTTTGGTGTCAGTGTCGTCTCATTAGTGTGTGTGTGTGTGTGTGTGTGTGTGTGGCAGCTCTGATGGGACAGTACAGAGTGTCACATCTTCCTGCAGTGACTGCTGTGTCACTGTTTTTACAGTCAGGAATTCAGTGACACAAACTGGTGACAAATTGGTCTTTTCATGGGTTTCCAGTCATCCAGTGTAACATTTCCTTTGTTTTTAATTTTACTTTAAATCAGTGATGATACAGAATCAAGGTGCATTAGTGCTGAAGCCTGGGTTTCCTTTGGTGCAAAAGAAAAACACCAAAAATATGCAAATCTGCTGTACAGGTGTGAATTATTTGTGTTAAATATTCCTTGGTGCTCCTGACTGCTGGACCACAGAGGAGGAGAAAAACACTGCCGGGGGAGTCGGCTGTCAATCACAACACGGTTGGGGAGCCTAACGATGCAGGCCACCCAACCACTTAACACACACGTAAAGGTTTGTGTGTGCGTGTGTGTGTGCCTTTTGTGAGTCATTTAACTTTGTGTGCAAGAAAGTGTCAAACACTCTCACTTAAATCTATTAATTCCTTTAAAGGGTCCCAGTGAAGCAGCATGTTAGCCTTCACAGTTTAGGTTTGGTGTGCATGACGCTCTTCTGCTCTGAAATTGGTGCTAATGAAATGTAGACAAGATTTATTTTAGAAAGAAAGAACTTCTTTTATTCCACTACAGCTTTAAGAGATCAAGACGAGAGTGAGGAAAGAGTAAGACAGGAAAAGAAGGAGACAGAAATAAAACTCTTAACTCCTCTGCAGCTTTGCCTTTGTTCAGACATGCTGCTGCCAGTGTGTGTGTGTGTGTGTGTGACAGGGTAGATTTACAGCGGGTTTGGCCTTGTAAGTGTTGGATGTGTGTGATGTGTGATGGCTCAAAGCAGGTGTGTGTGTGTGGCGTGTGGCTTCCATCACAGTCAGGTGAAGAGTTCAGAGCTCATTTTGCCTCTGAAGGGAAAGTTAGCCGGCGACTCGTCGCTTAGCTGGCCTCAGATCAGATCAGAAAGTGTCAGAGGACAGGAACGACAAAAAGCCACACTTACACTTGATGTTTGCATGACTCCTCTGTCACGTGACTCTCATGAGTTCAAATTAAGAATTTTTCAGTTTGCACTTTGCTTAACAGCTCAGACCGTCAAGTCTTAAACTCCTGCTGGATTTTAACACATGAATATTAATCTTGTAGGTTGGCCATAATTCATTCATAATTCAATCCCTCTGAGCTTCACTGTAAAAACCATCAGACGAGGCCTCTGTGCTTCAGTCAGTCTCTGTTGTAGGATGATATGAGTTCACAAAAGCACCATAAAATGACTTTGACGCTGTTTGCAGCCAGCAGGAAAAGTTTTAGATGAGGAGTCTGCTCCATGGGGCACGTGATTGTTCAGTAGGTAGTGTTGTTATTCATGGTGACCTGTCGCGGCCTGCTCCGGAACAGGTCAGGTGTGCAGCTTTAGTTACCACGGCGACGTAGCCCCATAAGAAGTGAACCACCACTGCTTCCCTGAAAGGCTGAGGTGAGCTCGCTGAGCTGAGGTTTGCCTCGTTAGTTAAGCTGAGCCAAGAATCTTTTACATTGTAAAATAAAATAAAAAAGAATAAAAATACAGAAACAAAATAACAATGTTGACCGAAACAATGAATAAACTACAGAAATTTGCATCCATGTCACTAATTTTAAAAATTAAAAGCAGACAACCATAACATGAATGGAAATATTACACTGCATGAACATGTGCAAGTGGAAAATGAGATCACACAGAGCAGACGGACTGTGAGGTTTACGTCAGCAGTGTGTGATAATAACCTCATGTTGGTGTCCACTGTGAGCATGACATGCAGAAAACAACAAAACATTAAAGTGAGGCGTTTTGTTGGTTTATTTCAGTCGAGGGCACTGAAGTGGTGCTGGGAAGTCATCTCTTTGTGGTCGCAGCAGGAGGATCATCATCTGACCCACACATGGGGTCACAGTTAACCTCCAAACCCAACACTGAGGTCAACGTCTCATTTTCCCACAGTCTTGGTGAGGGGAACGTGTGAAGTTGACCATCAAACTGAAACTGTTGTCTGCTCACATAATCTGTCGATCGATTCCAAGACATCCTGTGTTAACTTCCAGGTGACAGGTGTGTTTTTCTGTTAATCAGGAAGTGCTGAGGCCTGACTGAGTGCAGCTTTATCAGCTGATCGCCCAGAAGGCCACAGTGGAAATGATAAATCACTTTTAAAATGAGTCAGCTTCATCACTGAGCTCAATCCATCATGGAACAACTGAAGAAAATGTTCCACTGGAAAATCAGATCGTGTTTCCTAATTCAGACTTAATGAACAGGAGTATCGAGGTTGACCAGTAAACCGCTGAGCTGCTGCTTCCCCTGAGAACTGGAGGAACAGAAGACGACCACCAGTATTTTATGACAGCAGACGTGATTTCAGCACCATTTCAAAAGCTGAGTAATTTTAATGATCAGCATCAAAAACTGTTGAAACTGCTGTTTGCCTTCTGCTCCACTGCATCCATCATGTCCATTAAAACTGTGTGATGGTGATCGTGCAGTCATAAGAATCCTGGGGGCTGCGGTGGCCAAGAGGTTAGAGAAGCAGCTTGTGACCGGAGAGTTGCCAGTTTGATCCCCCCCTCAGCTACATTCACTCACTGTTTTCTTCCTCTTCTGTCAATATTCATGACATGTGGTTGATTTGCAGTAAAGTAATGCTAAGGTATGCAGATCCTTTAATTAAGAAAAAGTCAGCACAAACAGGAAATAAAACTATAAAAACAAGCTAAAGCACAGGAATTATTTTTTCCTTAATTCCAGGAGAAATGAAGCAAACAGCAGGTGTAAAAACACTCTCAGACTTGAACTGGAGCACTGATGTTTGGAAGCCGTGACGTCTCACTGTTTCCACATCACATTCATCACATCTCATTCTGCTGGGATATTCTCTGTTTCCCATCTGAGTGAAAGAGGAAGTCAGAGATCCTGCAGACAAGACATGTGTGTGTGTGTGTGTGTGTGTGTGTGTGTGTGTGTGCGTGCATGTGTGTGTGTGTGTGTGTGTGTGTGTGTGTGTGTGTGCGTGCGTGCGTGTGTGCGTGTGTTGGCATCAGACTCTGACTGTGCATTCACCTCCACGACTTACGACCTGAGAGCTCCATCCGTCAGCTGTCCTCCCGTCTGTGTGCCAGCCGGGTGGAGCTCGGCACAGACACAACGCGTGTAATGAGATTAAAGTAATCTGATTACAACAACTGGAACCCGTCAGGTTGGCTGTTAAGACAATAAGAGTAGTTTTCTTTTCTATTGTGTTTAGACTGTCTGAGTACACAGTCATGTTGTGGACGCAGTGAAAATCCTGCTCGTACTGAACCTCCCGAGTACAACACAAACAGGAAAAACAAATTTACTTTAAACTCTTTGCAGTATTTTTAACTAAATTTAAGGTGTGCTGTGACACTGACTCCACGAAGCACAGAAATATTTTATAAAAATGTGATCTAAGATTGCCTTAAAGGAACAAACTAAACCATTTGTGGACAGATGATGTGATTAGTTGATTAATCGATTAGTGAACTGACAGACAACTTTACACACCAATTAATGTTGATGTTTGGACTGTTTGTTGGACTAAATAAACTGTTGGTTGGACTAAATAAAGATGGTGACTCTGGGTAATTATGACAACATTACTCACTAGTTTCATAATTTTTACAAACCAAACAATAAATCAGTGACAGAGGAAATCATCAACAGAGGAACCCAGAATGAAAATAATCATTAATTGTATGCAAAATACACTATAGAGACAAACGTATCCAGACAGGAGGCCTCTTTATGGGCCTGTTTCTCAGGGTTTGGGCTCAGCCCCTGACCTCCAGTGAAGGGAAATCTTAATGCTTCAGCACACCAAGACATTTTGGACAATGCTATGCTTCCAACTTTGTGGCAACAGTTTGTTGAAGGCCCTTTTCTATTCCAGCATGACTGTGCCCCAGTGCACAAAGCAAAGCTCCATAAAGACATGGTTGGATGAGTTTGGTGTGGAAGAACTTGACTGGCCCACACAGAGCCCTGACCTCAACCCCATCCAACACCTTTGGGATGAACTGGAACGGAGATTGTGAGCCAGGCCTTTTGGTCCAACATCAGTGTGTGACCTCACAAATGCTCTACTGCATGAATGGGCACAAATTCCCACAGAAACACTCCAACATGTTGTGGAAAGCCTTCACAGAAGAGTGGAAGCTGTTAGAGCTGCTGAGCTGTCTGTGTGTTTACAATGAGACGTCATTAAAGTCCCCGTTGGTGTGATGGACAGCTGTCCCAATACTTCTGACTATACTGTGTAGTTTTAAATGAGCCCAGTAAAATCCTGCGTTTCCATTAATGCACAGTCAGAATCAGCAACTGAGATCAGATATGACAGTAAAACAGCCACATGGAGTATTTCATTGCATTGAGTATTTCTAATACTTTAAGTATGTTTTCTTTATTGCACTTACATACGCTTACTTAAGTAACATTTTCAGTGCAGGCCTTTCACTTGTCACTGAGCCTTTTTGTAGTGTGGTATTAGAACTTCAATGTGAACAATCTGAATTTGTCCTTCTTCCTCCCGTACATTGCAGGTGATCTAATTCCAGCAGCAGGTAATCTGTGACGTGTAACAGATCACATGCAGCCCCCCCCCCTCCTGGAGCCTCCAGTCTGACTCAGACGACTGTCTAAGTGCTCCATACAAAGAAGCGATCTGTGCGCAGCCATAAATAAAGTCCCTCCACCCCTGGGTGTGACAGGACAGGTTGAGATGAAAGGTTCCGATCTGCTCGCTTCCCCCCCAGCTTCTTATTAAAGAGCTTTTAGCGTGTAAACACAACTGAGACACACTCTCATAAAACACAGAGGAAGAAAGAGAGAGAAGAGAGTTTTGCCGTTCCCGTCTTCTCTCCCCTGACGTTTCAGCGTCTCAGACTTCACATTCACGTTGAATCTCACAGAATCGGTCAGATGCTGTTTTCTCATGAAAATGACTTTGGTGCACAGCAGCATTTCAGGAACACGTCTGTTTGCGGTGAAAAACACCAAGAAAATGGATCCATCTGTAATTCCTCTTTTCCTCTCTGACGAACGTGCTGTGACTCACTGACATTTCAGATCGCCGATTGGTTAAAAGGTCACTGCAGGGTGACTGCCATCTCTTCTTTTGAAAATAATCACACATTCGTTGAATTTATGTCATTTTAATGATTTTAACTGAACTTTTTTTTGCATAACAACCACATCTGACATCAGTTCGTATTCAAAGTATGTTTTTATGTCTGAGTTCATCTTTAAGTTTAAATTCACACACACACACACACACACTCAGTCACTCCTGCTGGGTGGTGTAGACACAACCCCACTGAGCGGGTCGACTCCTACAATGGACCATCAGCAGGGAGGACACAGCAGTAATCCATGTTAACATAAGAATGGAGCAGCGGCACACCTCAGCCCTGAGTACACACACACACACACACACACAACTTCTGCACATTAACACCTTCCGCTCTTCATTCACTGTCTTGTTTAGACACCCCCCCCCCCCCATTCATCCTTCAACCTGTTCTCCTGAAACAAGATGTGTGTGTGTGTGTGTGTGTGTGTGTGTGTGTGTGTGTGTGTGGAGGTGATTCATAATCACAGGGGTTGATGGGAAGGATGGATCCATTTAGGATGGACAAGTGTGACCTCACACGCCCCTCATTTTGGTGTTAATGGCTTTTTCCTGGAGGTTCAGTTCTCCCTGGATCAGATCGGACCACAGTGTCTGGGCTTCCGGGTGGGTGCAGGGTCCTCCTGGACAGACAAGTTGACAGACGGTTTCTCTAATGGTCCACGCTGAAAACTACTAAAATCTGCTGTTGTGTCGTTTGTTTGAGTTCAGTTCTGATCTTTTTGAATCCATTCGTTGGCTCACTCTGAAGCTCTGGTCGTCTGCTTCCAAAATCCTCACCAGACTCAGCTTAATTGGTTCTTTGTTCTTCTTGTTGTTAGACATCCACATAAATATCAAATAAATGAGTTCAGCTTGGTTCAGAAGCACCACTTAAACACAAATCACGGTCTTCTGTGTCGGTTTCCTAAATGAGCCGTCATCTAGCATTAAGCTGCCATTCTTCACTCCTCATCAGTGATGCTTTAAATGTTTGCACTTTGTATGTTCACACTCTGGTGGTCTTGATTGGTGTTGTGTTCTGGGCAGATCACTGCCTGCAACGCTGGGCTCCTTTTATGTGCAGCGAGCAGCGCAAATCATGGTTTGTGTCATGTTTCCAGAGCCTGTAAGTCTGATGATGTTGCCTCAGTGTGGATGAAACGTCCAGCACACAGATAAACATTTTCCGATGTACCCACGTTATGCCATGCCCACACTTTTAAATCAAAAGCGATCTCTGGACACATGCTAACGTCCTTACACGACCATTCGTGTGCACAGTGCATGTAGATGCTGCTGCAAGCTCAGAGGGCAACTTTACGCGGGTGCGATGGGAAGGACACGTCGTGACTGATAAGACCCAGCCAGGAAGCAAACGTGCGCGTCTGTCATCGCTTCCAAAAGTCTTCGTAAAACTGAACCTCAGAGTGTCTCAGTCCAAGTGGCTCTAAGGACAGAACAGTGTGGACGCCGGGCTTAAAGACGCAAAAGTTCTGCGTTTTAAAATGATGGATGTGGCATCAGAGTGGACACACACACAATTTTTCGCTAGTTTGACAAAGGGCGAGATAAGATCTTTATATAGAGGGATATTACCTCCACACACGCGCACACACACACACACACACACACAAACAGTAAGCTCTCTAAGAGGCCTATGCATCCATGCCAGAGTCATTAACTGGGAACAATGGTTGGCCAACACCTTAGGCAAAACATTAAATCTTTAGTGACTTACACACACACTTGCACACACACACACACAATCACACATGCACACATTAAATCTTCATCATACAAACACACACCATTAATTGTGAAAATGTTTCCATCCTCATCCTCCTCTGTTCAACAGTATCTCCCTTTCTCGCTCTGCTTGGCTCGTTTTCTCTGAAACACACACACACACACACACACACACACACACACAGACAGAGGGGCAGTTGTGAGTTCAAAGCGCTGCCCCGGGCCGCTGATGGAGGGAGGAAGGGAGGCGCGAGTGAATGAAAGAATGAATGAATGAATGAAAGGAAGGTAACATACCTGCAGGGGTCAGAACAGGTGAGCTTTAATGGAGCCTTTCCCTTTCAGAGCTCCACACACACACACACACATACACTTTCCTGTATACACTTTGACACAGAACTTTTGTCTGGTGGGTTCATGAATTTTTTTTCTAAAGCCACTAAAGTGTCCAACATCTGCTGTGATGTCGTTCTAATATCCCACGTTTTCTTTGTGTGAGTGGTTGTTGTTGCGACCTGTGACCTCTTCACAGTTTGTTTCCTGTGATGTCACCGATCGACAGGAGGTGAAGCTTCTTCTCACCGATGCGTTCGAGTCTCCACAGATCAAGGTTAACGTGTTGTTTGGATTCCAGCTTTAGTGTGTCCGATGTTGCGTTTAAGTTCAGAGGCTCTGGGTTGTGTTTGAGGTTTGAGGTGGAGTGTGGGAGAAAAGCAGCCCTCTGTCCTCGCCTTCCACTCTCAGCTCTGTGATCTCCTCCAGGGGACGGGAGGAGGGGGGCGATGCAGGTGACTCCCCCCCCCCCAGCAGCCAGAGCTCTTCCCTGGGGCGCTGACAGCTCGGGCCTCCCCGGGTCACTGAAAAGCTAACCTGAGGCTGGACCGCAGGGAGCATGTGTGTTTGACTGTTATGCTTCTACTTCACTGTATGTCAGGGATTTGGAGTTTTGAGCATTATGTGAAAACTTTACTAAGTTCTTATTATAAATAAAATATTTGTGAGAACCAAAAATTTGGTCCTTTAAGGAGGACTGTGTTTGTGTTATTATGCATTTATACTAACTGCTTTCTTAAATTTTACTTATTCTTTTACATGGATATGCGTGTGTTGTCCTCACTTTTTAACGTTAACCATTTGCTGCTGAGCCTCAGTTTGATTCGTTCTTTTAAAGTGTCATTTTATGGTCCGACTGCAGTTGGGAGAAGCTCTAAGCTGATGTGTTGACGCGCTCACCTGGTACTGGATACCTTTAGTTTTGCTCAGGGTTTCACCACATTCGGGCTGCCTGCCTTCTGATGGATGGAGATGGTTGGTGCCAAACGCAGCCTGAGAGAAAGTTCTGCAGACACTGAAAAAAGTCCTGCCGTGACTGAAGATCCTTTCATTTCCATTCAAAGTTCATATCCTCCTTAAAATAAAACAGGACGGGACACTTATTACAGAGAGGAGGTCTCCTCGCTGACAAGCTCATTGATGAATGCTCATATTTGCCTGAGACTGCGTTACAGTGTTTGTTTACGGCTTGTTGATGCTAAACAGGATGAATTAAAGTGTTAATAAAGTGTCACTATGCAGCATCAGTGGTAGACGAAAACACAAACCATGAAGCCATTTCTTAGATTATGGAGAAACTTATTTTTAAATTTAAAAAAATGTATTTATATTATTTAATACTTTTCTAAATAGTTAATACATGTCACAGTTGGCATAATTGATGACAAACTGATGCTGATGGCATAAAAAGGCACCGAAAGTATGTGACCGACTTTTAGATTTTAGAATTTTTTTAGGTCTTATTTTCACACGTGAGAACTAAAATGGGTGGGATGCACGGGGGCTGTTTCAGGGTCACACACACACACACACACACACACACAAACCCTCATTGTGCTTTCAAAGCTGTAACAAAGCAAAGAGGAGAAAAAGGCCCCTATTTACCTGAACCACCTCTCCGTAAAGAACGAGGGATCAACACCACCTCTCTTTTTTTTTTTTACTGCCCCTTCACCCCTTCATACTCCCCTCACCCCTGATCGCCCCATTGTCGGAGGGGACAAAGGCCAGGAGGGAGAGGGAGAGGTGAAGGGGGGAGGACTCACCTGATAAGAGGATGAATGATCCCGTTCACTGTGGCAGGAGGAGGAGAAAAGAAGGGCGATGATGAGCTTCTCCTCCTTGGAAAAATAACCTTCTCTTTGCCTTCACACACACATAATTTCAGCTCATTTATTGTCCAACTAAAAGACATCTCAAGCGTCAAATGGAATCACGTGTTTCCCTAAATCACAAAGAGATAAAAGGAAAACAGTCATGATGAGTACAGCAGAAAATATCACCTTCGGCTGCTGTAACCAAAGCTTCCCCGGATGCTGCTGTTCCGACTGTCACCTCTCAAACACGTAAATCAAACAAAAGTCAGCAATGTTGTGAAATTCTTCTGTAGTGCTCTGTGAGAGAACTGTGGGCGAGAAGTGAACGCAGAGTGTGAGTCGTCACTGGGTTGTCATGGTGCCGATTAAGAAATTGTGTGTTGATTCCTGACGGAGCTGAGGGAGCAGAAAAAGGCTTGTTAACCACTCGTTTCCAGGCTCAGTGACACAATGCAACCAGAGTGCATTCACTCAAGTGCTGTGCTTAAGTACAGCAGTGAGGTACATGTACTTTACTTGAGTATGTCCATTTGCTACTATTTTATACTTCCACTCCACTACATTTTGGAGGCCTCAACTAACATCGTCTGATTACACTTTTTCAGTTGGACTACTTGGAGATCCAGTGGCCTTAATGTTTTTTACTTGTAGTGTTTGAGATTAGTGGATTTTTCTCCCTTTTAGTTAATTAAGAGAAATGTGGCGAAAGGAGAAAGGAAGGGGCTGGGGGGGTTGAGGAATTTATATGACCGGGGCTATAGGTTATGGTGAATTATCCTGAATTAACAGTTTGTTTACTTTAGCTGGGAGGCTGCTGAGTGAAGCAGCTGACGTTGGGGCGTCAGGTGACCCATCTCTTTGTTATGGAGAGAGGAGGAATGACTGGCAGGAATGTCACCTGGAACAATGCTGTGATTCTCCACCACAGCAGCGTCCATCATCATTAGAGGTCGCCCGTCGTTGTGAAAAACCGCAGTGAATCCTTTTGTCAAGTCACACTGTAGAGGCAACGCGACTTTGACACTTGACCTCTTTGCTGTGATCGAGGAAGCGAAGACGAAGTGAAGACGAAGCCGCTGCTGTAAATGACAGATGCATGAAAATATTAAAGAGAAATGCTGACATTCTTGTGTTGTTGCATCTCGATCTTTTCTGTCTGCTCGAGAGTCATTCACTGAGTGAGTGACGTGTCTTGAGAGAAGAAAAAATGATTCAGGCTGCATTGGAAAGATGACTCTTAAAAACGTAAAGGCTCAAACCGAACGCAGTTAACTTCATAACAATAAGTATTTCTTATCTTATGAAATTTTTAATTGAACTAAAAGCCAAAATCAAAATGCAAATCCATCTTCTCTTAAAGCACATCGATTTGCATCACTCGGGAGCTGTTTTTTTTTTGGGTAAAACCGGGGCAGTTGATTGGTTAGTTACAGTTAAACTGAGCACCTGGGAGAAAACTTGTTTCACCTGAACATATGGGGTAAACCCAGCTGCCAGTTGCTTCAGTGCTGCTGGCATGATTAAAGAGAGGAAAACATCTTTGGGGTCATTTTCATAACCGTTATTGGAAGCTCATTTGAATGGGAATAACCATTAACCTGAATTATGAAAATATGCAGAAGCCAAAGACCACACAGAGAATGACGAGGGGTTTGTTTTGCAGGTAGTGCAAGAACAATTAAATATATAAATGAGTGCTCACGTGATTCTGTCAGGATGTTTTCAAAAAGAAGGTGCTAAAGGGAAGTTGAGCATCACACCCAAAACACAGACTGGAAACAGTATTGCAAGTGTGTCCACATATTTGTGTGTTATCTTCTTTCCACCGAGGCCCTTTAACACACACACACACACACACTATGGGACACTCTGTGGGTAAATGCAATCCGCTCCCCTTCATGGTTTGTTTACGTAGCCACCGTCCCCAAACAGCTAGCATTAGCATTAATGAGCTAAGGAACAAAAGCAGTGAATGGTTCGCTCAGCTGCCCTTTTTATTGATACAAGCTCAAAGTGAGCTGAGGTGGAGCCATTAGCACTTCATTTGCAGCTCTTTAAAGGGGCAGCTTTGCTTTTTGATGTGTGACGGAGGCTTCATTTCATCCCCTCTCTTTAGAAGCTGTATATTTCAGGGGACGCAGCGGCTGCGAGTGTGTGCGTGGCCTCAGGTGGTGTCACATTATTCAAACGCCTCAGGTCTTCTGCGTGTGAAAAGCAAACTGGCTACTGACATACTTTTGTTGAGCATCAGGTCATAATTGAGTATCATAATCCAACATTGATCATCAATCACTTGACATCTTCTCACCTTCTATGAGTCCCACTTAACTTTCTTTTTAAATTCACAGGATGCAAAACTGTCTGTTAAATATGCAGCTGGAGCGTTAAGTGTTTCAGCCTGCGGTGCTTTGCTCAGGTTAACAAGCAGAGAAACTAGAAGTTAGAAATTATAAACTCCTGAATATTGTGAAGCAGAGTCTGCGGTTGCGAAATAATAGATGAGTTCACTTTAAGGCACCCTGGCAAATGATTACAAAGTGGTTCTGTGGTGTTGCTCCACTGCTCGGGCACAGAAGAAAGTAAAACCTGTCTGGCTGAGATGAAAATGACTGCTGGAAACTGATCCTCTCATGTGACTTACAAGTTTCACTGAAGCTGGTGGTTGAGCTCTAAATGGTAAAGTTTTGTCAGGTCTGAGGTCATGAAGCTTTACAGAGAACTCATGAAAAACATACAGAAAAGAGATTTAAATTAAACTGCTGCCACAAGATCTTTATGTGACAACATGTCAAGTTAGAAACTGACAGAGTTTTAAAAATCTTTTTTTTCAGGACAACAGGAAGCTCCTGAATGATAGAAAGTCAATTGAATTAAAGGTGGACCCAAAGACAAACATCTTAACAGCGTGGATCTGATGTGTGTTTGTTAACTGATGAAACTGAGGAAATGATGTGTCAGCTGAGTGACGATGAGTCAACGTTTGTCGAGTCCATTAGCACATGCTAACGGCGCTCCATTCACATCCAGTGGGGTTTGTCAGGGGCTGTCAGGGGACCCGGGCGCTCAGAGAACCAGGGCTGGTTTCCTTTGCTTTCGGCATGGGTTCAGTGTGACGGCTGCTGAGGAGGGCCGCCGGCGGTCAAACGTGCCAAACGTCACGGCCCAGCTGACTGTCGACGTCGACAGCGGTACGTGTGCAATCTGCTATTTCTGCTTGTTGTCTCCTGATGATGGGCTGAGCTCATCAGAGCGAATGATCTCACCTGTAGCCCGCCAGGAGGAGGCACAGCAACACGTCCGGTCTCTTCCATGTTCACCCATTAGAAAAACTGGGATGGCAGGACGTGAGAGCGAACTCAGTGGTTAGTGATCAACTCATAAAAAGTTTGTGTGTATGATGTCAAGTCAGCAAGTTGCGTCCCAAAAGTTTCCGACGTGAGTTCATTTTTCCAGTGACTATTAATGTGCATGTATTCGCCCGTGTGTGTCAGACAGCGAGAGCCTGTCCTCAGACTGTGAGCAGCTTACGGGTTGGGGGAGTTTCGGGGGGCTCTTGTGTTTGCTGAGGAAAACTCATCAGGCTAATTCCTCACCAGTTTAATCCACTGGTCTAATTCCAGTGTCTCAGACAGTGAACTGGCCTCAGCAGATTATAAACGAGGAGAGCGGGACTCGCCAAAACAAACACGACTCTCTCTGTTACTGTCCAAGCAGGAGGGGACAAAGAGCCGGGACAGAAAGACGGGACGGTCTGAGATTAGGACCCCTCGAGGTGCGGATCATAACCTGAAACCTTCAGTGCTTCACCTCATCAGTCCACAGACTCTGTACGTGTTGTGGAAGCTGGAAGTCTTCACTTTGGAGATTTGAATCATTTGGACATGAAGACTAACTGCTAAAATCTAACCATGAAGCCATCCTTCCCACATCTTTGCTGTAATCTTGGACAAACTGTTTGTCTAAAAGTTTTGATAGTGAACTCACAGGAAAATCAGACCGCAGCCCAAATCCTCCACCCTGCCCAAAATCCCCCAGTCCTGTCAACTCAGTCAAGCAGCTGAACGTACAGAAAGAAGCAAACTCCACCCAAAAATCCTCTGCAGCCACTTGCTTCTTTAAAATACAACACGATTGTAAGCTGGACGGGAGTTCCCCTGCTTTGCTCTGTGAATTCATCTTATCTCAGTGTAATCCACAGAAAGGATTGTTTTCTACTCACTGGATCCGTCTGTGATTACAACACACCTTAAACTGTTCGTTTTCAAATGTGTTTGTCAGCAGCTTTTAGAGGATTTAAAACACTACAGTGTAGTAGTTTAATACCACAGTTGGATATATAAATCATCTACTATGAACCGATAAAGGGGAAGAAGTCTGTTCTTTACACTACAAATTAACATTTTATCATAAGCACTTTGGGTTTTTGTAGGGTAAACATGAAATCACTGACAGATATTAGAGGGAGAATTTGGATTTAAATGGCAAGCACGTGCACACACACACACACACACACACAATGAGGAGAGAAGGATTATCGTGTCTGTTTGGGCTGCAGAAGCATGTGGGGCACGTCACCGAGCTCTGCAGGTCGTCCCCCGATTCCCTTCCCTCAGTTCAGCTACTTAACACACACACACACACACACACACACACACACATTGTTTTAGGAATGACACGCGTCCTTCTAAACATCCTAAATTTTCCTTTCAGTTCAGTGAAACTTGCACTGCTCTGCACATCACAGAACTGTGTGAGTCTGTTCAAGAGAAACGACAGACAATTTACTTACTTGAATTAATTTGCTTTTTTTGCTGTTCTGGTTAAATTTCCAGGGAACAACAGCTTTGAAGAGTCTGAATTCACATGAAATTTTGACACGTATGCAAAACAAGATATGACATCTGAGGATGCCGTGATGTCACAGACTCTATTTTTCTCACATCTCAGCAATTCACTTAATGAGTAAAATGTTTTCATAACTGGCAGGAAGGCAGAACAAACCTGATGATAATCACATCCGTGTTACAAAAACACTGAATTTCCCTTCAAATCAAATGAAAAAATGGCCCTAAAATTACCTTTATGTTTCAACAGTAGTTTCTGCATACAGTAGATGAGTGCATCTTCCTTTCCACGCAGTGACAGGACGTAGTTCTGTGGAAAAACACACTGCCATGGAATTTTTCAAATGTATTCAAGTGAAGTGCTGTCCAGTTCCAGTCTGTTCCAGAGAAGACACACACACACACACACACACACACACACATGCTGCGCCCCGCTCACAGTCACCCCAGCTTACCCCCTGTGTGGCGGCTGCAGGCCCAGATTTGAAAGGGATTTGTTTGACCTGAGGAGGTGTTGGCATGGGGGTCAGAGTGTGTGTGTGTGTGTGTGTGTGTTTGGGTGTTTGGGGGAAGACTCAGACAGACAGTAAAACATATGTCACTCCCAGGGAGGGGCCATCTTGCTAATTTAGCCGTGGCCGTGCTGCGCTGCACCGGTCAATAGTTTGGATCATCCACACCCTGAAAACCTACAAACCTGCTGCTTTACAGCTCGCCAGAGGCACGGCGGCAATATGGAGGGGAGGAGGACCCCCGAGTGTGCGTGTGTGTGTGTGTGTGTGAATTCTCCCTCCGAGGCAGAGAGGACTGTAGGAGGTGTCGTCCCTCTGCTTGTCTGTCTGCATGTCTCACATTCCAGCTTCTTTATCTCAGAAAGAAGTTTCTGTGTTTTAATACTTTATGATGGAGAGAGACAGGAAAGACATGAAGGAAGTTCTGAAGCAGTAACGAGCACGTCAGATCATCAAATTAATACAATCAACAGTTTGATCCTTATTTTTGTACTTTCGCACATCATTCCTCAGGTTATCCTCAGGTTTGAGGCGGCAGCTCAGCAACACGAGCAGTCAGACCGACAGACAGGATTTAGAAAAAGAGAAGCTGGAGTTACCGGGAATTTTCCATTCTAATCAACGTGTGCTTTGAAAAAATGTTGTGCATTTTACATCTGTCAACAACTAATGAAAGGCAAATCATCTAAGAACTAAACCTCCAGGGACAGAACACAAAGAACAAACCACAGCCAAGTGTGAATCCCTGAGAGGAGGCATCATTATGACGCACTCAGTTACATTATAATGTAACTCAGCTGGTCGTCTTCCACTTCATTTCCTTTTTCACAACTAAACCAGATTCGGACCAAATCATGAGACTTTCTGAACACATTTTAAGGGCTGAGCAGACTTGATTTGAAGCCAGAAGCAGATGATGTTGCTTCTCTCCTTTCGTTTGTCGACCTCCGTCTGTGCAACCCTGCAAAGGGAAGAGCATCCTTCACGTTGGCTTCGGAATAAGTTTTATTAGTTTAACACGAGTGGCAAAGTGAGTCAAATGACTTTCCTCTTTTCTTCTTTCTCTTCCCATCGTCATCTCCTCTTCCTGAGTTGCACGCATTTCATCTTCATTTCCATCTGCAGTTCATTGCTCTGAGAGCTCCAAGCATTTCTTATAACTTTCTACTCTCTCTCTCTCTCGGCTGTCATTGATGGATGGATTAGACGACAGATTGATCCTGGCCCCTGGAGGGGAAAGGGGGATGCCTGGCCTACACACACACACAGACACACAGAGTCCCTAAATACCTGACCTGGATTGTTCCCAGGTTAAACTGGGTCGAAGGGGAAACTGCTGTCAGGTGAACTCGTGTTTCCACGTAAAGTTAAGTTTAAACGGCTTCCACCGTGGCTCTTCTGCATGTCAGCCACCCAGTTTTGTTTCTGTCAAGTGAACTCGCTCATGGAGAAGCCCAGTTCAGTCAGCTATAGGGCTAACCGTGCTAAGCGAGCTAACGGAAGCCACAGCCAAAGGAAACGACAGCAAACAGCTCTCTGTCGATATGCTGCCTCCTTTGCTTCTGGAGCCTCCTTCAGTTTTATTTTGAAGCTGCTCTTAGCTTCACGTGCACCCTAATTTGAAACCCAAATTGCTGATGTGTGCACATAAATCATCAAAAATGTTTACCCGTGATACCTGCTGGGCTCTTTTGGATCAGTATATGACACCATTTGTTTCTAATTCATTTTTGACTGGCAAAAAAACCCCACCATGATTTGTCTAAATTTCACTTTTAAAGTTGTGTTTACATCTTTTAAAAGTTGAACCACGATGACAAACTTGACGCTGATGTTTTTTTTCGAGGTAGTTTCTAGAATTTAAAACAGGTGATAAGGTCAACAGTGACTTTTACTTTCTCATTTCATCAGCTTAATTCACGTTTTTATAAATATGGAAGCACACATTGCAATATTTTGACTACTTTTAGAAGAAAAGCACCTTCCCTCGTCGACACACTGTGGTTTATTGACTCATTTATTCCCGTGAGTGTGACTCACGAGATGGTCATCTACCTGTACAGGTGACACACACGTGGAAATGCGTGGGGGTTTCCCGGACTGCAAACACACTGTCAATTTAAAAGGTCCAGGATGTCAGAGATCAAAGAGCGAGACACGAAGGGGCGTGGTCCCATGGCTCCGTCAGGTGGCTGTAGGAGACAGTCCCTGGGGAAACGTCGCCGGCGGCAGCCCTGTCGTCAGGGCACAAATTATAGGCTTGATGGCCAGGTAACTATCACCTGGACTGGCTCACTCTCTCTGCCTTTGTTTTTCTTTTGGCTCTCTGTCTCTTGACTGTCTCCTCTTTATCTCCTTTCCTTCTAACAATAGCACCTTTGTAAGGCATGTAGATTTATTACTTTCTGTTCAAAAACTTAAAAAACCAGTTACTGCATTATTCAATTAGTATTTGTTTAAAGGCAGTTAACAGCATTTATGTAGTATTTTACTAAAATACTGCATTTATATTTTTAGTATTTTGCTAAAATTATTTGGACACAATGAAGTCCAACACTTTGGGTTGAACTGGAGCACCTGAAGTGCATGTTTTTTAAATGGCAGTCTCATATAAAGGAGAGTGTTATACAAGTGAACCTGATTCCTTCCCTGCCATCCTCTTCCTCTCTCACCTGTCGGCACCACCCTTCCTGATTGGGGAGGTTTCTTTGGACGTGTGACGTAATGCGCGTAAAACCCTAAAAATGGTGCGAGAAAGTGAGATGTCTGAGGGCGAACGAGTTTGGGCGGCAGGTTAAGGCCTTCCCCTCCCTCCTCTTCTCTTGCTCTGAAGGTGTTTTACTGCAGGTGTGGTTCGGTTTGCCGGCTCTCTAATCAGAGAGCAGCTGGTGATCTGAGCTGCGAGAACATCTGAACAGCACAAGCAGCAGCATTTCAGATGTGGGGATCAACTTTTGTTTCGTGTTAACATGTTAACTTGTGCTCATCACTCTGAGACATTTTGTCCCCATCTGTGTCATCGCTGCACCTGTAAAGTCGCTGCTGTTGTGCACAGAAATTAGACTGACAGACTTGAACACTTGTGACATCTGAAGCAGAAAAATCCGTTTTCCTCTCAAATGTCCTGTGATTGTCAGAATCAGCACATCAGCGAAGCAAGCGCGCTAAGTAGTTTAAAAAGAAAGTTAAAAACTTGTATCTTCAGTTTCACTAGACTTCTGCATTTCTTTTAAAATGTTGTATTTTACTTGACTGTGTGTGCTGTTTTCGTTATTCTAGTTTCATTTCATTTTTAATTATATTTTTACTGTGATTGGGTCTTTTTCTCTATCTAATTTGACTTCATCACTGTTTTGTGTGCACTATGGAAGACACTTTTAATTTCTTTGTAGAAAAGGACTAAGTTATCATGAACTGAAATGTTGGGCTCTTCTGCGCCTTCAGCTGGGTTTTATCTCTCCGTCTGAGGGAAAAACAGCACAGGTGGAAGAACTCACATTTTTCTTAGATTTCCCTGCAAAGCTGCAGTCACGTTGTTGCTCAGCATTATAATGTCATGTATTCATGATGCTGGTTATGGCACAGGTTTGATGGGTTCAAACACTTTGGCTGATTTTGCAGGGATGATGTCGTTCCACACTGGCCGACGACATCCATGTGGTTGTCTTGTTGTATCTTCCACGTTTGTCTCAAATGTGACGTAATTCTTTTCCTCCACTGTGAGAAAAGTGGTGTTTATGTAAGCCAGACAGTTTATGAGGAAGTCTGGTATTTACAGAGGACAAACTCTCCCTCTTCTATCTCTCCATCGCTTTCTGCTTTCCTCTGTATCTCTTTATCACTTCCTGGTTTTCTTTCTGTTTCTATATCAGGCCTATTTCATCTTTATTGCTGTCTCAGTCGTTCTTCTGTTCTTTTTTATTTGCTTTTTTCTTCAGCCCTCCATCACTTCTACCCTCTTGATTTCCTGGCTTTGACATTAAATGTTTTGCTTCATATAAAAAGTCCCTGAAGTGTCTTTAAATTTAAACACCAGACCATAAAGGACGTGTTTACGTTGTTCCTCGATCATGCAAAGTCATGCAAAGTCCACCAGTTCTTTTCTGTCTTCCTGTCCATCCTCCTTCTCTCTGTCTCTCTCTTTCACTTTCTGTCATTTTTCCTCCACTTTCCTTCAAACGTTTCAACCTTTTTCTCTCACTGAGTCAACAGCTTGTCTCTTGAGAAAGAGGAGAGCGTGTGTGATGCTAATCAGAGCAACGTGGATAACAGTCGACACACACACACACACATCTGTCACAGAGGCAGTTAATAAGTCAAAATGTTGACACTCAGGGCCACAGAGCAGCTCCTGTGGGGAGCAGCACTTATGATTGTGACTAACCAGTCTTAGAGAGAAACATTGCAGGGCGGGACGGGACGGCGGGGGAGTCATCATGATAAACTTAAAAGGCAGATAAAACTTTGCACCAAAATTGGCCCAACTACAAAGTGTTAAAATGAACAGGAGACTGACTCGCTGCCAGCAGACAAGCTTCACTTTCTGTTTTGCTGTTTTGTCTTTCCTCGTATGTTGTGTTCAGCATCACAAACAAACCAGACTCACAAAAAGCAGCAGAAACCTCGTCAAGCTGCATCCAAAAGACGCTAAAACTTGTTTTTAAAACGTTTGCCAGATGATTAGCATGCGATTTCTGCAACACAAAGTGTTCCTTGTTTTCTTGTGACAGTGACAGGAAAGTTGACCCTTTTTGTTTTGACGGACATGAAGCCAAAAAGGATGGAAGCCATTCACCAAAATGGCCTCAGAGACCTCAGCTGGTTGATTTACCGCATTCAGAAGTGGAAGCAGAAGACGGCATTCAGCAGAGCATCTGCACCTTCAGATCTTTGTTTGAGAACTTTAAAAAGCAGCGACTGGACTTCTCAAACAAAACCAGTCCAGGCCAAACTCAAGGCCAGACTCTAGTCCCGTTTTACAGGGTGACCTCTGACCCCTGAGGCCTGAGAGGAAGTGCTTAGTAAACAGGAGGGGGGATGGGAGGACAGTAGATAGCATCTGAGGCTGATTCAATCACAGCACCGTGGGAAACACACTCTCACACACAAACAGCCACTTCGCCTTCAGGACAGCACAGGAAGGAGTGTCTAAGTGGCCCATTTCCATGGAAACGACGACCGCTGCCCGAATCCTTACCCCGAGTGCATGTGAACTTTTACCCCAGAGGACTTGTGTGTGTGTGTGTGTGTGTGTGTGGGTGTGTACAATACACAGTAAGCAAACACACTGGAGCAGATTTCAGCTGAACCCGCTGGCCCTCCCTCAGCTCAGCATGTGGTCCGACTTGAGAAAGTGTAGGACACAAACACACTCCAAACACACACACGCTTTCTTTCATCAGCGCTCTTCAGATGACAAAACATTTCCTCGCTGCCTCCACGTGAAATTTTCCGACCTCCTCTCTGCGTTGATGGATGTGGCGGAGGAGCCGGTCGGCGCTGTGTGTCGGGAGTGTTTTCAGGGTTTTTATGCGGCCTGTGTTTGGACTGCGGCCTCTTGTTAACGTCCCTCTGGCTACAAACACACTGACATTTGATTCATGGAAATGAGCCATGCAGGAAACTCAGCAGGATAAATCAAATGCACCCGACCTGTACAGTGTCGTGTGTGTGTGTGTGTGTGTGTGTGTGTGTGTGTGTGTTTGGAAAGGACAGAGATGGTAAAAGACAAGACACTAATAAAAAGAGACACAGAGGGAAAGTGTGTGAGACTGATGGGTTTTTTCCTTCTTTTGATGTTCTTTAATGTAACTTCCAACAAGGAGGGGGCTATAAATCCACATCAGGATGGGATTAAAAGTAAAGTGGCTCAGAAATATTACCCAGACTTTTACCCAGACAGGTTTGTGTTTTACCGACAGGCTCTCCAAAAGTTCTCTGAATTTAACTGATCACGTAACGAGCTTGAAAGAACTTTTAAGGTCGCTGTAGGTGACCACAGAAACTGCTCTGCCTCATGTAAACGATCGTCAGTCCTCTGCTCTGAAGGATCCAGTGTATTTATGAGGAGTTAAGCCTAAAAAAAAATCACAAAATTCATTATCACATTAGAAATGTAAAAAAAAGTCCTGTGTGCTTTCCTTTCAAGCTCATTTTCATTTCTTATACATTTATTTTGTTTGTTTAGTTTATGGTGGTTTATTTTTCTCAGTTGCTGCTACAATCCTCAAAAAGTTAAGAACTGAACTCAAAGAGGGTATGGATGAAGGATGAAGGTCCTCCACTGGACTGCTTACTAATCCGTGACTACCTGACCTGCTCTTTCCTAATGTTTGGGAAACTGAAAAGCACAGATTACGAAGGTTAAAAATGATGCGTCAGAGTCGAGATCTTCTCTCATCGATGACGGAGTGACTCACCTCGTGTTGTTTAGTCATGTTTCCTGTTTTATTTTGTAAGGTGTCACTTTCTGTGTTGATGTCGATGTTGTATTCCTTGTCTTCGTCTAGTTTTGCTGATTGCTTGCCCTGATTAGTTTGTGACGGCGACTGATCATCCTGCTGCGTCTCTTCCTTGTTCGTTATACCTCGGTGTCATTTGCTCCACCAACTTTGCCTTTCTGTTGTTTTTTGTTTTTTGTGTTTTGGTCACTTGGACGCCCGCCTACCCGTGTGCCAAACTGTGTTTACGAATTAAAGACTGAGTTTGACTGCAGCCTGTCTCCTGAGCCGTGAGTCCTGCTCTCCAGTGCTCGTACACTCTGAAGGGCAAATGTCACGTCAGTACTGCAGTTATTTACACACTGAATCTGATGCTTAAAATAAGACTCAGCCCGCAGTCATTTGCTCCTCAGAGGGTTAAACAACGTCTTCCAGACAGTCTGCTCTCCACGTTTTGATGAGTGATAAACACAAGTGACAGATGCGTCTCACACTGATTTGTTGTGTTTTATCAGGGCTCCTCAGGCAGTCCACCGAGTTCATTAGCTCTGAAGGCCTGGAAAACAAACCTCTCTGCTCTCCACGCTGTGACTGGCACACACTCATCGTTCATAAACATCTCAGACACGTATTTCACTTGAATGCTCACGTTTCCCGTACTCTCCTTTTGTAATTATTATTTTTACCTCGTCTTAGTGGCAAAAGCCCTTCTTGGCGGCCTTCAGTTGCCCGTGTTAACACTTTTCTTACATAACTAAAGCAGAGACGTCAGGAAGTGGTTAACCCTGTGTTGACCAGGTCCAGCTGGGAGAAAGGCCAGCCGGTTCACCTCCACTTCCACCTGGTGTGGATCGGACCCCACCAACCATTATCTGCTTAAGCTGGGAGCTCTTGAGGAACCAAATACTTAGGGGCCTCCATCAGCTTATTGGTTGATGCTTGTGTGTGTGTGTGTGTGTGTGTATGTGTGTGTCTTCCATGTAAAGATGCTGATTTTCATCCTGACCTTGCAGGGTTTAGGCTCTGGGTCAGGTATTAGCAGGTTAGTGTCAGCATCACAGAGGTTGAGAAGTGTGACCTCAGTCACCAGTCAAACGGTCCCAGGAACCCGCTGACCCCTCCTCAGTCAGATTACACTGGGCGGGTGGAGGGGTGAAGAAGACGACCTTCGGCCAGTTTTATAACCCGCACCCGTTCACAGCGTCTCACTGCTGTAAAGGCTGATGACTTGATGGTCGAGTGAGGATTCTGATTAAGATTTGTGTGTTTTTGACACATGAGAAGTTTTACAGTAACTGAGCTGTTCTGCTGTGTTGTAACAGCACAAAATGGCCATCAGTCGAGCTGAGAAACACGAGAGAGAAATGAGATTAAAGTCTGCGTGGCAGCAGAGAGATATGGCACACGTTTCTGTCAGTCAAAAGTGTATTTTCAACGTTTTTTAACCGAAATGGAGATTTCCAAAGCAGACACGCTGCACATACAATTCAGACTAAAGACGGAGAGAATTTGTGTTGATTCAACACTGAAAATCCTCCAAAGGGGCGGATGTCAGGAGACGGAGACGGGGGGATGATCCCTTGTCCTGTGCGTCTCAGTGGGCAGGTGGGAGATGAACTCGACGAACTCGTGACTTTGAGTCGTCCTTTAGGCGGAGAGAGCGAACCTTGAGCCCCAGCGACCCTCCGGTGCTGCGTTTTTATCAGTAAAGCCGCTTCATGTCAGCTTTGGGGCTTTCCAACGCCGTCACTGTGGGAGAAGGTGAATTCACTCTTACACGCACACACACACACAAACATGGAGGTACACGTGTGGTCTGAGGGGCCCACATGTGACAGACTGGGAGGAACTGAGGGTCTGGAGTATTTAGACGATCAGCCCTGTGAATTATACCCTGTGGGTGTGTGTTTGTGTGTGTTTATGCTGTTTTGAATTTTGTACGTATGTTCATAAACATGTGTGTCACTGCTTTACTCCAATTTTTCTTCCATCCGTAAATGTGTTTGCGTGTGTGGGTGTATGTGTGTGTGTGTGTGTGTGTGTGTGTGTGTGTGTGTGTGTCCAGTAGGTTTAATCAGAGAAGGCCTTGTCCAGGATAAATTTGTGGCCCCCAGCCTCCTAATTCATCCTCTGCCTGCTGGCCTTGGGCCACTAATGAAACCCACCAAGGTTAACCAGCAACAATCACACGCACACACGCACACACACACACACGCACACACTCTTCTTCCTGCACATCTTCATCCCATTCTTCCTTCTCTCTCTTTCCTCTCAGTTTCTCTTCATGTCACTCCTGTTTTCCTCATCTTTTTCTTCTCTTTCAGCTTTCACCAAAGTGATCATCTTTTCTTTAAATTGAAAGTCACATCCAGTTTACTTCACACTGAATCCACTTCTTCCAGTTGGCAAATTATGTGTACGTTTATTGTACAAACAACCGATTCCAGTCTGAGCCCATAAAGTTGATTGCGGGAACTGCATCTGCAAGCATTGATGCCAAACCTGTGGTGTTGCCTTATGCTCTGTCCCTTAGAGTTACCACATCACATTCACTCCGCTCCGGTCCAATCAAAACACGGATCAGCTCTCCTCGACGACACGAGCTGGGCGACGTGCGGGCCGTGAATGTAGCAGTGCTGCTGCTGGACAACAGCCAAAATCTCTCCGGATTAGCGATTAAACATGTTCCTGCATCAAAACAGAAACAGACGCTCGTCCAAAGCATCTCTGACGCTCTGCTGGTTGTTTTGTTCATTTTCAGCCAGTTTTCTCGCTTATTTCAAACCAAACTGACCTCTGGTTTCACACAAAGTGAGATTTGGAGGACAATGTGGATGCTTCGGAAAAGCAGTCGCTGAGCTGGCGAAGGAAAGTGAAACATAAGGGGAGAAGGACAAAGAGGAGGATGAGGGATGGACGCAAGGGAGAGAAGGAATGAAAGAAAGATGAAGAGCAGGAGAGAAAGTCCGGGATGAAAAGGGGACACGAGGGTGAGAGCTGTGAGCGAGCGAGGAATAAAGACAGAAGGAGAGAGAGAGGGAGGACAGATTTCCCAAGGGGGTGATGTGGGGGAGGGGCAACACAGTACAACACACACACACACACACACACACACACACACACATTGTCCTCATTAATTAGACTTCATTAGTGACTGTCGGATGGGACTAATCAGTTGCGTTGTTGTCGGAGATTGAGGGAAGCCGTGTGTGTGTGTGCGCACATGTGTGTGTGTGTGTGATTTACTGGTGGGGCTCAGCTGAGTCTGTGGAGTGATCAGATTCCCAATCAGAGCCCATAACACACACACACACACACACACACACACACAGATGCTCATCTGGTCAGTCTGTTGTAATCTGTCATCTGTTTACATGCTACAGGTTGTCAGTTCAACAGCAGGTTGTGTGTGTGTGTGTGTGTGTGACCTTGTGTAAATGGTACCTCCAATAGAGATGACACACACATCATCCCAACTGCTAAGCACTATCCCTCATCAGGTAATGTGTGTGTGTGTGTAAAACACAACATGATGGATTTCCACACACACACACACACTCATGCACACAGTGTATAGGATGTGTGTGTGTGTTCATTTCTCTTTTCCATTTTTCTGTCTCTGTCATGAAAACAAGAAAGACGAGAGAGAAAGACGTGTGGAGCAAACTGTTGGTCTCGTCTGTCGTTCAGAAGAGTCGTTGATGTAAATGTTTCTCCTGGATTTAATTGGACGTGACAGAATATTTGTGTAACGACTCTCACAGTGAATTCCATAATAAATGTTTATCATTTATCAGATTCAAAACTCTCCAGCCTGTTCTGATCCAATCACAGACAGCGAAGCAGCAGAGCAGGACTTACTGCTTTTGCTCTAAACAACATAATCATATTTTGAAGTGTTTAGTCAGCAGGGGCCTCATTAGAGTTTTCGTTTGGAATTTCGTTGGAGTGAGTTCCCTCCAATGACAAGATATGTCACTTTCTTTTCTTTCTGATGGATTATTACCTCATCAAAGCTAAAACCGTCTTTTCTCGTCCACCACAACCGGCCAACCAGGGACAAGCTCTCAGGAAGGACAGGACGCAGCCATGAGTTCAGGAAGTGCTTCTGTCTGAGCAGATGAATGTTAGAATCTGAAGACGGGACATGCAGTTGGGACATTTCTTGTGTAAGGAAACCTCCGATCGGATCAGAGCTGCTCGCGGCCCGGCTGAAAGCGAGTCGGCGTCCGTCTTCTGGCTCGGGATCAGCCGGTTTGTAACGTTCTGCTTGTGATTTTGATGCCATAAAATACAGACTCTGTTCAGAGACGCCCAGCAGCAGTCCAACAGTCTCTGTTTCCTCCTGTCCATCTGTGTTACACGTGTGTGTACACTCACACTTTATTAGTGAAGGAGACAACACACACACACACACAGTTTTTTGCTGACACAGATTCGGTTTTGTCAGTTGTCTTGCCGGCTCAGATCTTTGAATGCCAGAGAGGACACAAACACACACATAAATAGGCATACGCATACACACTTGCTCTCGCTTCTCAAATTAACACGCGCTAACACGGCATGCACACACACACACACACACACAGGCTCACACTTAACAGGCTCTTTTTACAAACACACAAAGGCAGCTCATCCTCGCCACGGTCCAGGAGTGACAGATCGATTCCCAGGACAGCTGCTGCTCAGACAGGTGTGTTGGTGTGTGTGTGTGTGTGTGTGTGCGCACTCTTCCTTTTACACTTAAAGAAAAACAAGAACTCTGAGAATTTTCTGTCCCTCCTTCCTCCTCTCGTCTTCCTTCCCTTTCAGTCTTTCCACTTCCTTCCACAGACCGACGAGAGACATTAAATATCATCTTTGTTTCATGTTCGTTCACAGACGAAACCGTGACCATGTTCTTATACTTTATCTTTCCACAACATATCAGACATAACAGTGATACACTCGAAATGTTCACAATTACATCTGACCTCATTTTACAGTTGCTGCAGGACACAGAAAACACACATGAGCACTGACTGACTGGTTTCTCTGGCCTTTAAATGGGACTGTGAGGCAGGGCCACGCCACCCACCCCCGCCCCACCCCCACCCCCACCCGCCTTCACCTTGACTTGTGTATTCAGTTGCAGTCTTTTAGTGCCTGTAAAAGCAGCATGAGGACCACTGTCAACTTTGACCCCTGCTACAGAGCAGGAATAGAGACGCAGTCAGGGGTCGCACACACCCTGTCCTTTGTCTTTCCGTGTCGTGTGTGTGTGTGTGTGTGTGTGTTACATTAAAGTGTAGCTATCAAGCGATCAAGTACAGTAAAGGAAACTTAGTAAAGTAATGTTGCAGTTTTACTTATCCTTGAAGTGATTTCTCAAACAGGAAGTGCACACCAGACGTATGACGGCTCCACCTTCTTAAATGATAAATCATTTAGATTTGGTAATTAGATTTAGATGTTACCTTGAACTCTGATCTGTTTTCTGAATATATGTCACTATTCAGTGGCTGAAGCTCATGTGATGTGCCTTAAACTGATAGAAGGTGAAGGTTTGGGAAAGCACAGACAAATAACTGACCACCCGGGTGACAGTGGACACCGACCGCGTGGAAGTACAGCAGTGTTATATTGATCCCTTTAACTGGACAAATCGACGAATTAAAGCTTTTTACTGGACCTTCACAATCGACCGGTTAACTGAGTTTGATCTGTCAAGTGCTCTTTAAAAGAGTCTGAAGCACTAAAGAGTGTGTATGTGTGCGAGAGTGTGTGTGTGTGTGTGTGTGTGTGTGTGTGTGTGTGAAGCGAAGGTGCTTTGGTGCTAAGCAGAGAAAAGGCGGGTGTGAAAGTCGATCTGCACTGTGGCTGATCAAGAGAGAGAGAGAGAGAGAGAGAGAGAGAGAGAGAGAGAGAGAGAGAGAGAGAGGACAGAAAAATCGACCACAGCTTTCACTGCTGCCATCTCAGTGTGTGTGTGTGTGTGTGTGTGTGTGTGTGTGGTAAAAAAGCAGCTATAAAAAGACTAGAGTTACTGAACACAAGGTGGGGTGAAAAGAAGGAGAAAGATCAACAATAGCTGATACTCACACACACACCCACACACGCTCTCTGGGATGCACTTTGACCCCGTCAGCTGCCGTCCTGCTTGCTTTGGGCTTCGTGCCGTGCGACAGGTGAGCAAGCTAACGGACGGCCGCCTGGGATAGCTGAGACGCCTTGCATTTCACACACACACTCACACACCGACAAAGGAGGTTAAAAGCATTCATATCTGCATACATACACAGAGGCACAAGGTCAGGGCCGGGTCGGGGCCGAAACACACACACACACACACACACACACACACACACACACTCCACTCCTTGCATTCCTACGTATGTCAGTTGTGTAATTAAAAGGCTCGCACCTCTTTGTCACTCTCACTGTGAGACACACACACACACACAAAGCCACCATGTTAGCCTGTTTGAAAACAGATCATCATACACACACACATAAATTCATAATGTTACAGATTTCATCCTCGTGTCGATGTAGTGCACTCAAAACTTAAAGGAGCAGTTCATCCAAAAATGAAAACAAATAAAAACTGACCCGTTATCTACAGTACAAGGTCAGGTGACATGTCTTAGTCCGCAAAACGTTTCTGGAGCTTCACAGTAAAACAGCACTGCAGCATCGTTCCAAACCAATTTTCATTTTTGGGTGAACTGTTCCTTTAAAGAGCACAAATTCACATTCAGTTTGTCCTTACATTCAAACTGATAGAACATCCAGTGATACTTTTCTACTGATTTTTCTACTACTACTCTTGAGGTGAAATTATTAAGTGAGCAGGAAATGACATCACACACATCTGTTAACACCTGGTCAGAGAAAGTCAGTCTGCATTTACCTGCTTGGTGCAGTGACGCCACACTTTGTGTTTGAACATGGCGTTGCGCTGGTTAAGGATTAAGTCACACAATATAATGGCATTTCATCCATTCATTCTACAGCACACACACACACACACACACATCCATTTGGTAGTGTGCCAGCAGCTTTTCCTCTGTAATGTTATCAGTCATTTATTCATTACACCAGGCTGTAGTATTCACTGGAGTGCTGCCAACAGCTTGTGTGTGTGTCTGTGTGTGTGTGTCTGTGTGTGTGTGTGTGTGATACAAAGGTCGCTCAGGGTTTACTAACCCCGTTTCATGTGGAAAAAGTAGGAATTGAAGGTGAAAACATCGGACTGAGTGTTCAGTGAAACCGATAAAACAGACAAAAGCTTAAAGATTTCATCAAAAACAGAACAAGTTACAGAAACACCACAAAGTCTTTTAGTTTCCTGCTGAGATACGATTCAAAACAGCAGTGATACACCTTAAACTTCACTGACTCGGATATCAGTAGGTGCTACAGCTCGCAAAAAATGTCCACTTACTAAGTCGTGATCATCGGTGGGGGGTCATGTGGACATCTCTAATAAACCTGATACACAGGACTCCACTTGAAGGCATCATGAAGGCTGCTTACGTTAAGCAAACTTCAAAGTTTCCAGGGAAATTAAATTAAAATTAGAATTAAAAATCCTGTTCATTTCCTACACAGAAGGCTAATCAAGGGTCTAAGGACGGAGGACGTCAGAAGCTGTGCGGGATTTAAATCCATTTGACTTTGGGGCTATTTGAATTAAATTCACTTGACTTCTGAGTCTTGGATGGACATGAAACACCCGTGCAAATGGGTTATAAAATATCTGGTCCTTTGACAGGTTCTATCTTATGGACACAAAAACATGAGGAGTCAGCTGTAGGAGGCTCATTCACTTCACTTCTAAGTGGAAATAATTAAAGCTACTGGAGAATAGGTTTTCTTTTGTTGAGAAACATTGAGACTATTTAAAGGAAACTTGAGTATGGAGGAAAAATATTTCTGGAACTTGCTGCTCCTCCCATTTCACTTCCTTTACTTCTCTATGACTGATTAAAAAATGACTAATGGAGTTTTGTATTTTCCTCCCCTCAGGTTGGTGAGTACAACTGGGTGAGGCTTTGAAGGTCTGAGTTCATTACTACTGATAAATAACAGGGTAATAAACCATCGAGACTGAGTGATACAGAAACACAAACACACGGTGACAGAGTGGCGTTTAAATATGGAGCCAGACACTCTGTCTCCATACAGCTCTGTCATTTCTACTGTGTGTGTCAGTCTGTCCATTACCTGTGTGTGTGTGTATGTGTGTATGGGGGGTATTAGGGTCAGGGTGTGTCTGTGTGTGTTCTTGGTCCATCTGTGTGTGACCTCTGTGTGTGTGTGTGTGCAGAAGTCAATTAGAATCAATTTGTACTCTCAGCTGTTTGACCCCCCCGAGCCCATCTTCCCCACAACTCCCTCTGTGTGTGTGTGTGTCACTTTGTTATTGCAGTGCTGGTGGCTGCCTTTGGTCACTGTGTGTGGGTCAGTTGGGCCCATGCATGCGTGTGTGTGTGTATGTGTGTGTGATTTATGTGTGATTTGACATATGCAAACCAACAGTCAGACAAAGTTTGATTTCGAGGTGTGCAGTACGTAACATCATCAACTAGGCCTGCGTCATTAGAAATGACACACTGTGGGTTTAAATTCAGTGCACTCAGTCCAGCTGGGTCTGGGCAGGGTCCCAATGTGCTGCCACAGGACTCAGGTCTGTGCTGGTTTTACACATTGAAACAGTTTGAGTAGAAACAGGCGTGTGAGTCTGCTTCATTAGTGCAGAGATGAGAGGAAAAGGAAAATAAAACCTACAACCAACGTCTGTATTGTCAGTGAATTGATTATGTAGAACACAGACTCCACCAAAATGATCAAATGAGTGCGATGTGAAGGTGTGTGCACACCAGGTGTGGTTCTTTATTCTGGTTCCGTTTCAGAGAGGGTACCAACTGATGTCTGCTCCTCACGCTCAGAGCGTATGTTATATCTTTAATAAACCTTTAAGGCCTGTGGTAACCGTGCAGCTCCATGTTTTTGTTCAAGGTTAAGGTTCACAGGTTGCCAGGTTTGCTCAACAGGGCTGGCGGAGGAGGGAAAGAGGGGTTTATGAGAGCAAATCCACCTTTCTGTTGTTTGTTCCATCGTTAGCTGTGTGTATGTGGTGGCTCATGATGACCCGGTGACATATTTTATCAGGGTGTTGCAGGGTGAGCCCTTGGCCTCCATACTTTCTATTTCACAAACTCTCTATGTGTGTGTGTGTGTGTGTGTGTGTAAACAGTGCTCACCTTGTTCCAAGACCATAAAGCTGGTGTGTTTTATCAGTGATTGATTGCTTGGGCCTCAACTGAAGCATTAGCAGCTTCCATATCTCCAAGCCCTGACTGACTGTGTGTGTGTGTGTGTGTGTGTGTGTGTGCGTGTGTGTGTGTGTGTGTGTTGACGAGCTGATGACTAGTCATGGTGGTTTAGTTGGTGGCATGACTCTGTCTTGTTTTGTAGGAAGTGTGTGTTACCTGCGCTGACAATTAAACAGCACACGTGTCACATTCCAGCTTATGTTTGTGTGTCTGCATGTAAACATGTGTAGTGTTTTTCCCTGCATGCCACTGCGTGTGTACGTGCACCGGTTTGTGCACTGGCATGTGCATGTGTGTTTAAGCGTATGTCATTGCGTGTGTGTTTGATGCAGGTTAATGATTGCAGGGTTTGGTGTATGTGTGGCTTCCTGTAGGTTTAAATCCAGTGCTGATAGAGTGAACGGGGGTTACATCAGGACACACACACACACACACACACACACACACTGACAGCTGTTGTGCTGTGTATGATTGTCTATAGCAGCACAATAACAAGGAGAACATGCTGCTCACATTCAAACCTCAAGCATCAGTGAGCCCCTGAGCTCAGAGCTCAGACCTTAAAGCTGCACAATCGTCCTCAGGAGATTCAGGAGAATCTTTATTTATTCAGGGAGGTTTCACTGAGACGCAGCCTCTTTTTGTGCAGGAACACGCTGGTCACATTCACACAGAAAAAAAACGACAATTAAGAACTCTTCCTGCTGTTTTATTTGTCCGCAGGAGAGACAGAAGCATCACTACTCAAGGGCTTCACTCTGGCTCGTACCACAAACCTGCTTGGAGTAAAACACAGACTTCTAAGGTTTTGTGGATTACGGAGTAAATTATACAGACAGAACAAATCACGTTGGGAGTGCAAATAACTTTTATTGTAATATTAGAAGATGCTGACATGTTTTCAGGCTGCGTGTGGATCAGAATGTGCCTGTGTTGTTGGTAAGTGACAGCAGTAATGTCATAAAACAGGAATGTTAGTGTGTGTTTGTGTGTGTCTGGAGCCAGTCTAACACTCCTGTTTGTCTTCAGATGACTGCTTCCTGGAGAATCACTGGGCACACACACACACGCACACTTTAACCTGTCATGTCTTTCCAGTTTTTCTAAATGAGCGTACTGCTTCTTCTTTCTCGCTCCCTCATACACACACACACACACACTCACACACACCCACACACTCACACACACACACACGCGAGCGTGTTATTGGCTGTTGTAACCCCATCTGTCTTGTTGCCCACTGTATGTTTCTGATCATGTGAGAAACTAAATATTAACCTACTAGACAGTCGATCCACTGTGTCAGTATGTCTGCCACAGCCATTATTCACTGCCATGACAGTGTGTGCGTGTGTGTATGTGTTTGTAAGTGTGTGCATGTGTGTGTAAGTGTGTGTGCGTGTCACTTTTGCTTTGTGCAGTGTGTGGTATTTGTGTTTTGCACTCTTTCACTTGGGCTATCGTGAGACACATCCTCCCGTTGTGTGTGTGTGTGTGTGTGTATGCATGTGCATGCCAGGAGAGTAATTACAGGCTCAGTGCAAGGCCTGGACAAATTACAGAGGATCACACACACACACACACACACTCCCTAGCTGTTTCTATCTCTCTCTCATTCTCTTTCTCCACCCTTTCAACCTTTAGCATTGCTTAACACTAAGAGCTCAGTCAGATCAGACCATAACAAAATACACCCCTCACACACACACACACACACACACACACACACACACGGAGGCACACCCCTCCACTCAGGTTAGGAAACACTACCACAGAAAAATATAAAAGTCATTTAGTCTCGTAATGACTCATAAAATCTTATTTTCTGCCAACAAAAGTGAAAATGTGCCAGCTTGTGAAGTCTACTCGGCTCCAATGCAGTTCAGTTCTCATTTTTATTGGACCAGTTTTGTTTGGCAAAGGTTAGTTGTCTAAATGAAACTGAACACTTTTATGAGCACTTTACCATAATCCTCTCCATTCTCTGTCATTGGATGTTACTGGTTTTGAATGTGACTGCAGTTTGGCATCAGCTCACAGCACTGTTGTCTGCGTGATATTGTTCAACACTATCATATTGTTGGTTGTGAGATCCACATGTGTATTTGCATATTTCTGGTTATAGGCTGAAATATTTCAAATTTAATGTAATCAGTGATGGAAATGTCCTCAATTTACTGCATAAGGTTTTCAAATATAAACATTTCTAAAAACGTAGGCGTTTTGTATTTGCTTATTTTAGGGCGCTCACATTTTCCCGTGCATTACTGTCGTAGGTAAAAGAGACAGAAAACACTGACAACACTTTGTGTTCTCCATGAAGTCTGATGAATGAAACCGTGGTGGAAATAATCCACCGTCTCCATGAGGCTAACGGAGACCAGCGCTGAGCTCACGACTTGTAAATGTTGGAGCTCATGGAGGTTACGTGAAAGCTGCGAGCGATCACGGAGGCTCCAGTGCTGCTACAAGGTGATTTGTTGGTTTTGTAAGTCAGAGAGAGTCTCCTCTATCTCTGCTCATCACAGGTCAAAGGTCAGATAAGGACTGTCTGCGGGGAAACGGAGTGGAGGAGGAGGAAGAGGAGGTGAGGGGAGTCACCTGATGACAGGACAGGAGGAAGAGGAAGGCAGAGGGGAAGTAGTTGGTGTTAGCACGCCACTGGTGTTGACAGACATCCACAGGAAGGTGTTTGATAAGTGAGGCTGTGAGTTACTGAGTAACTGAAGCTGTGTTGGGTAACAGGTTGGGGGTTCGGGTTCCGGTTCGGTTCCCTCTCTGTGGGGACAAGGAGTCCATATTGGCGGTCTGGAGGTTTGAATTGCTCTGGCGACAAAGCAATCGTGGCACCACGAAGAACAGCAGATAAAACATCCTAAATCCTTAA
Organism: Scatophagus argus; assembly: GCF_020382885.2. Lineage (NCBI taxonomy): Eukaryota > Metazoa > Chordata > Actinopteri > Scatophagidae > Scatophagus > Scatophagus argus. The sequence goes on from NC_058501.1 coordinate 24,387,976, forward strand.
ATCCTTACTGTTGCACCACTTACATGCAATTTTGTGTACCTGGTAATGTTTGACACGTGCAGCAAAAAGTTAGTTATCTGAATCACTGTTACATGATGCAAACTGGGGTAGCACACTTGTAGATGTGTCTTTGATTACTACTGGAACCTCACGGCGGTTCCTCTCAGCACGTTAACTTTTCAGAGTGTGTGCTTAAACATTACAGAGGAGGTCGTGTCAGGGTCCAGGAACAACAGCAGTTGCAGTTTGGTGTTTGCACCATGTGACAGATAACCTGGCAAACAAACTCTGCCCCGGCTCTTCCTCCTCCTCCTCATCTGCGCTCCTCTTCCTACCTTCACTCCAAGACCACAGTTACAGACTGTAAAATGAAACACAAGAGTGTCTCCTCTTTTCTGAAGAGAGGAATAATTTGAGCAACTTAATTTTAAACACAGGATTTAGGAGGAAACTCAACTCCTTCATGATGTGATAAGAGCTGAAAACCGACGACAATAACTGCGCTTGTTAAACTGCGCAGAAGCTGCCATACGATCAGATCTGAATGTTGCTGTTCGGCTCCTCTCGTCTCCTCAGACGTTACGATGTACCGCCAGTCTGTAAAACATGTTGCTCTTTGAAGGTATGTGCTAATAGGAGCTATTACACTCACTCTTCTCCTCCCCGCCCTTTTACTCACAAACACTCTCTTCCCTTCCTCCACCTCCCCCTCTCCTCTCCTCTCTCGCTCTCTCTCTCCTTCTTTCTGTCCTTTTCTGTGTCTCTAATTAGCAGTGTGTTAAACTCGGTGAACAGCGGTCAGGAATGCCCTGACAAGCTCGTAAAAATGACATCAAACTCCCCAAGACGCCAACAAACAGGTCTGAGCTCCCTGCTCATACAGCGCACAGCGATGAACGGATGGCTGGAAAAGACAGAAAACGGGTGGGAGGGAAAGGCCAACAGAGGAAAACACCACTGAGCTGCAGTGAAGTTTAATGTTATATAATAATTACACTATGTTCTGTCATTTTAGTCTTAGCTTGTTAATTATACTTTCTTTGTTGTGATGCAAAACATATTTGAAAATTAAAATGCTGAATATGTCGAACTTTGTCAGTATGAACAGGTTCAGTGGAACGACGCTCCACCACAGAATATTCATCATCGTTATTATTATTATTATTATCATTACATATTAAAGTGTACTTCATGTGAAGGGTTGGTCAGAGTTGTCATATTGCCACTTAAAGTGTGTTGATTGATTCACGCCGTTGAAAACATTCCACCTTAAAATTTGTTGCTGATAGCCTTTGAGATGCACAGTAAATTAAATTCACCTTTTCTCTGGAGTTTTAAAGGCAACAAACGATCCTTTAATTTCTCACTCTTGTGACGCTTTCTTTATTTGGGATGCATTTGAAGGCTGTTAAACCGAGCCAGCTTGTGCAGCATCCACATTCCCAGCAGGAAGTGAAGACTGGCTTGGCTACGTTTTAATGGCCGACCGCAGCTTTTCCTCAGAGTGGATGTGTCGGCTGTGGCTTCATGGGCTCAGTGTATAAAATCTACTACTAATTGTCCACGTTAAAGCGCAGATTTTTAAATGAAATCAATCATTTGACTGAAGGACGGGAGACTTGCTGTCTCAGACTGCATGTATTTTTGATTTGATTTGATTTAGTTAAGGATGTACAAAACCACAAGGATCAAAATCCAAGAAATAACAACACAAGACAGAAACAAAACACCTCAAATTAAATATCAACGCTCCCTCTTTTCTCCTCCGTGTTGTCCAGCTTCTCCACTTCCTCATCCCTCCTTCACTCCTTTTCTTTCTTCACTCATTCATTCCTTCATTTTCCCTGCTCCTCCTCCTCCACGGCCATCTTTGATGTCTCTCCCTCAGCTCTGCCTCTCTTTACCCCTTCAATTTGCCCACACAATGACCCTTTCATGTCGGACGAGGAGAGACAGAAAGAGGAGGGGAGGAAGAGAATATACAAGTGATGAAGGGGGGGGGAGAAGAGAGCCTGGAAGGAGGGATGACTGGGGGAAAAGAGGAGGAGGTGGAGAAGAAGGGGGAAAGGAGGTAGAGGAGGGGAGAAAAGAGGGATGAGGAAAGGAAGGGTAGACTGGGGTCAGAGCTGACGTTGGAGGGTTGATGTGGGGTCAGCATGATGAAGCAGTAATGGAAGTGTGTGTGTGTGTGTGTGTGGTATCAGAAGATGTATGGCTGGTTGACAGAAGAGAGAAAGACAGCAGAGGCAGATTACAGTGGAAGGTAGAGAAGTAATGGCCTCAGTGTGTGTGTGTGTGTGTGTGTGGCTGTTGCCTCATTTATATTTTCCTCTCTAATTGCGTACCTTTTCGCTTGCAAATGTTTCAGCTTCTGAAAGACAAAACAACAAGCTGCAGGTTGAAGGTGACAGAGTGCAGACTGTAATAGTCCCTGTGCAGGCTGCAGGCTGCAGGTTAGGGTTAGGGTTTGGGTTTGGGTCAGGGTTATGGTTTGATGTCCGAACGTGAGGCAGGTCTGAAATATGATTTCCACCCGCGAGGACAAAATGCCTCATTGGAGCCTTCTGCAATCCTCAGATTAGGTCCTTGTCAGCGTTTTGATTTACATGCATCACCCATGTTTTTAAAATTCTCACTTTCTGCAGTTTCTTTGCAACTCGCTACCTAAACACAGTGACAGAAAGTAAAGTAAATTTACTCAAGTACTGCACTGAAGCACAGCTTTGAGGTAGTTATACTTTCTGTTTTATGCTGATTTATACTTGATTTACATTTCAGAGGTAAAATAGTGTTCCACTGCATTGTTTTTAGAGCTTTAGAGCTTCAGAGTCTTACAGAACGCAGTGTGTAGTCAGGGTTCAGATGTCTACGAGTTCTTCACATCCACCAAACAGCCATTTTTCTCCCTCTGAACTTCTCACATCGGTTCCTTTCAATAAACATTCAAATGACCAGAACTTTTACTTCGATACTTTGAGTACATTTTACTGCTAATCCTCATGTACTTTTACTTAAGTAGGACTTGTACATGTACGGAAGTATTTCTGCATTGCTGTATTGGCACTGAGTTGAATCCTTCCACCATCACCTGACGGTCACTACTTGCCTCACTGCATCCCCATCCCATATGGCCGTACAGGTGAGACTAGTGGCTACTGGTTGTGTATGGAGGTGTCTTAGAACGACCTCTCTCCGAAATCAGATCTGGCATGTTAATGGTGCAGTGTATTTAAAGTTACAGTGCACCCCAAAATCAAACCTCGATAATCTTCCTCTTACCTGCAGTGTCAGTGGGATAGTGAAGGGGGATAGTTGCAGAGTTTTGGACATTTTGGCGGTGGAGATGTCTGCCTCCTCTTAAATATACGAGATCTGACGAGATGGCAGTTCGTTTGTATTGCTTAAAGCACTCAAAAAATCCAAAAGCTCAGCAGCAATGTCTCTTTTCAGGAATCACGACTGTGAAACTCCACAGACCTCACTGTGAGCAGATTCATGTGGGAGTTCACAGGTTTTGGAAATTGTGGTCAATGGAGGCATTTTGTGCTACAGCAATGAAAAATGATTCAGCGGTTGGTCCACACAGACTTCTGTTTCGCCGACTGTGTGAAGAGTTTTGACAGTGTGACTTCAGTTTTGACCAAAGCATGTTAGCAATGGGAAAAAACTGTAATATGTCTTTCCATGTCGCAACACAAATCCATTCTGCAGTGTGTAAACAAGGAGAGCAACACGTGAGTGTTTGTCTTCTGAGCAAAGCAACAACTGGCTCTCATGTGTCTGGACGGGACAGAAAGAGGGAGGGAGACGTGACCTCCGATTGGCCGGAGCGACACAGAGGTGAGGTGAAAGGTCGTCCAGGGGCTGAGGAGAGAGACAGAGAGGGGGCATATCAACACCTTGTCCAATATCTGCCTCTCAGAGTGTGTGTGTGTGTGTGTGTGTGTGTGTGTGTGTGTGTGATTGATCCGTTCAGCCCGGTGGCCATGACTATAGATTCAAGAGACCGGAGATGGGTGTGTGTGTGTGTGTGTGTGTGTATTGGTCTTTGTGTGTGTGTTTGGGGAGGGGCTGAGGGATGGAAGGCGATCCGTCTCCCGTGGCGACAGGCCGGACTGTGAACGCTTCCGCTTCCTCTAAATATTTACAAAGCACTGGCCAATCAGAGCCAAGCAGGCCACCAGCCATGACATGAAGAAGTGTGTCTCGTGTGTGTGTGTGTGGAGCGATTACACACTTTATCCCAGTCTTACTTTGGACTTCCTGTGTTGCACGTCAGGAAGGCAGTCTATAGAAAATAATTTCAGACTCACTTAACATGTTTTAATAGTTAATCTTGGATCGAACTATTAGCTCTGACACACATGTTCTCTCTCAAACACACACACACAAACACGCACACACAAACGCACCATAAAAATTCACTCAGACTAAAACAAAGTGCTCACATTAACTCCCTTTTTCTATAGAAAACACACTCAGATTCATCCAAATATGCACACACACACATCCCTCTCCCTCTCTTTTCTTTCACTCCCTCTAATGCATCCTCACACACACACTCACACACACACGCACAGAGCATGTGTGTGCAGTGAAAGTGCTCTTCCTGCCTGTTTGAGCGAACAGTAAATGAATAAAATGTGTTTGAGCCGCTGAGAGGAAGTGGTTTCCAGACCGCCTCAGCATGTTGGAAACAGCTGTTTGTGCATACGTGTATGTGTGTGTGTGTGCGAGTGGGAGTGTGTGTGGGTGTGCACGTGTGATTCAGCTTGTTCTTGAGCAGCATGTTTTCATCCTGTGTGTATTTGCATCAATCCGTGTATCTCTTGATGTGTGTTTCTATGGGTGTGCTCGTTGTTTTCTATCTTTATGTGTGTGCGTGTGTGTGTGTGTGTGTGTGTGTGTGTGTGCACTCTGCTGTATGTGGGGGGGGCAGGGTAGGAGGACCACTTGAGATTAAACCACAGGCCAGACAGAGCTGTGTGTCATCAGGGTGACCGCCACAGAGCCAAACATCCAACCAGGCTGAAGGCCTGAAAACACGAGCGCCACAGATAAACACAAGGAAAAACTGCGAGCGACGAACAGACGAGTGTTTGTCATCGTGACAGACAGTAAACACGTGTCAGTGAGGCCTTTTATTGGCCCACTAATATTCAATCATGTAGCTTTTAAATTATGAGTGACCAGCTGTGGTGTCCCTCCATACTTCTCCACATCCTTTCCTTCTCTCACTCTTCCCACTCTCCTCTTCCATCCGTCATCTGTTTATCAGCACTGACAGAAGTAAGAACGAGGGATTGATTGTCCGCAGCAGATTTCGTCAGCAGACCGGCGAGCTGCTTTTTGAAGAGAAGAAACGCAGTTCAGCGTGGGAGCCATGCAAGTTTTTTTTTTAAGGTCGCTTTAGTTTATAAAAGTTCATCAATAAAAAAAAACGTGGATTTGATCAGACCTCTGAGGGTTTTGTGGTTTTGCTAATTTTTACTGACAGAAAGGAATCAGTCGATTCTCCGTGAGTTAATTTACACCTTTAACTGCCTGAGTAAGATTTTATTTGCATATGAAGCGCTTCGACTGACTGATTTTCTTATGCAAAATGTGCTGGCGGAGGGGAAGCAGTTATTTCTGCTTCACTGCAAATCCTGTTTGAGCTCCACATTAAGCTGACAATAAAAAACCGTATTAACTTGATGAGCACGGACAGTAGAAAAACAGAACACAGACTAATGATATTCTGTATTTTAGTTATTGTCAATAAATCAAACAACCAAACAATCATTAATCCACCACTGAAAATAGTCCCAACAAGCTGCACCATTTCCTCCCATTTGAGTATCATTTGTTATAAATTACGGTGAGCAGCAGTTTGAGGACATTATTTTCAATCATTTGATTGATTATTGATAACTTCATAGATTTTCTGTTTTCTCTGTTTAACCTGCACTCCTCTTCATCCTCCGCCTCCTCTTCCTCTCTTGTCTTTAAACTGTGTGGCTTCTACTTCCGTTGTGCCCATGAACCAAATCTTCTGATCTTTACACGAAACAGATCAGGCTCTCCCTCACGCACACACACACACACACACACACACACACACACACACACACACACAGGCTGAACACAGACACACGCTCCTTCACCTCATCAAAGTGGTGGAAGTGTGTGTGGGACGATGGATTTGATGGAAAGGTTGGGGGGGCTCGGAAGTGTTTTAGGATGTGTGTGTGTGTGTGTGTGTGTGCTGGGAGGGGCGTGCACATGTGGCCACATGGACATACACACACACACAGCTGGGACTTATCAGTGTTTACTCTCTCCTGTCTGACTGTACTTTAACTTTACCTCCTCGCTCTCTACTCTCTCTCTCTCTCTCAGTCCACACACACACACACACAGGAACAACCACCCAGCCAGATCGAGGGAAGCCTTTATCGGAGCCTTGGCGCTAAGCTGTGAATGGCTGAGTGTGTGTTGTCAGTGTGTGCATGCGTGTTTAGCTTGGCAGACTGCCAGGTAACTTCTCTTTGCAGCAGCAGCCACGCGCCACAGCCTGCTGAGCGTGTGTGTGTGTGTGTGTGTGTGTGTGTGTGAGTTTGGATCTTGAGATTTATATTTTATAGTGTTTTATTGCTTGCTGTTGGCCACAACCCAGTCTGGGTTTCAGATCTGTCTTTTCTTGTCCACCTCAGTTCTGCCTCTGGATGAGGACGACACGCAGCCTCTTCAGTCAGCCAATCAAAATGAAGCAAACTGCTGATTGAATGTTGGCAGTGTTGTGTTTTGGCAGCCATGTTGGCTGCTGAGCTCAAGCCTGTTTTTCTACAGATTTGTTTATGTGCAGAAGAAAATAGTTATCTGCCACTGTTGAAAACAAGCTACAACCTCTGAGGGCTGAAAAATTAAGCCTACATGGAACTGCAGTTCCCCAAATGGCCACTTGAAGTTGGATCCAAAAGTGAGCTGATCCACTATAGAGCCACATACTGAAGTGCCCAACTTTACAGCAGAAATAAACACGTGTCCAGCCTGCTAAAAAACACAATTTTGATCTCTATAGCCTAATTTGTTGTTCATGGCAACAGTATGGGAATTTTTATCTATCTCACTCATTGAAATTATATGAAGGCCTAAAGTCATGCAGAATTAAAGGTGTGGTTTCTCTTAGTGACAGCTAGCCGCTACCTGACTAATAAGCTGTTAGCACTTGAGCTCTGTTCAGCTTGCCTCAACACCGCCCATGCTCCGCCTCTTTGTCCATTCTTGGAGGAGTTAGGCGGAGTCAGGCACTAGCAAGACGGGGAAGGGCGGAGGCCAACCACAAACAGATTCATGATGGCTCTTCAGAAACCTCTGGCTGATGTCACGAGGATGGTCATGTTTTATATAGTCTGTGGTTCAAATGGACAACAACAGCTGAGTGTTCTTGTTCCAAGTCAGTTGGTCTTTAACCTGGGCCTGTTGAGATCCTTTGCGGTTCTTTTGTCTGCTGAGATTTTAAACTCAAAACCTGCGCCCAGAATATGTTTTCGTGATTGACTTGAGCTGACCCATTTTTTGCCAACATAATCGGAAAACATTTCTCATGAACGTATCTCCAAAGTCCCAAACTGTGAATGTATTTGACAACTACTGCTTTAATGATGACTTCAAGGGATTGTGTGGTTGGTTAAATACAAGAAGAAAATCAACCAAAACTTTAATCGTACCCTACAGTTAGCGCTTCCTTCATTAGAAAAACAGCAAGTGAACATGTGGTAAACTATATCCTCCCTTCAAAACAAAAGAAGTATTGTGCTTGTACAAGTACTGTGTGTGTCTCTGTGTGAGAGTTTAGCTGTCACCTTATATTCCTGTGATGCTGTACAAGTGTGTGTGTGTGTGTGTGTATGTGTGTGTGTGTGTGTGTGTGTGGCTGTGAATGTTTGTCTACTTCAATACACACACACAGATAAACAAATGCACCTGGGATGAGTGGCTTTCTGCTGTGAAGTGCCCCACTTCAGAACACACACACACACACACACACACAGAGCTGTTTTGTTGCAGAATATGTGTCACCTCGTCTCTCTTTCTTGTCCCTGAAAAGCCTGACTTTACCTGAGATAAAGAAGGTGCGTGAGACATCTGTGTGACACAGCTGATGTGAGTGAATGAATATGTGTGAGTGTATGTGTGAGTGTGTGTGTTTGTGTGCACGGCTGAGAATGTATATGAGAGAAAGTGTCCATGAGTGTGAGAGATGAGGGTGCACATGTGAAGCCTGAACCTCAGATGGAGTCGACCATAACAGAAACACAACCCGGTCGAGGGGCATCTGACAGTAAATGTGTTAGCAAAGCAGTTTACGATCATTGTTGGTAATGTGCAAAGGAAAGTGGTGTTAGTTACATTAGATTTCTTTACATAAGCTCTGGTTTAAAAGCACTTGGTGGGCATTAGGAAAAGATTGTGTTTTGATTTGAAATAGCTGGTTTTAAGACCTCAAAGTGTCATTCATACCTTTTTGGTGCCACAAAGGTGGCTACAAAATGTTCCAACAACTGTTAAAATGACCTGGTTTGTTGGTTGATGTGGTCTCAAACGGTGGTCTCTTGATTGGCAGCCATTGGCCTCCCAGGTGTCACACCACAACAAACTCCGCCCCTCCTGCTAAGACAGTTCATATCTGAACATGATGCGATACATATTGTAGAAATGGATAATAACATTGCTCGCTTGCGACAATGAAGCAATCCAGGCACTCAGGAAAAGGATGAGAACAGCAAATCCGTTTCACTTTTCAAGGCCAACAGGTCACTGGGTTTGTGTTACCAACACTGCAGCCTCTCTGCATGGTGATAAGAGATCGCAGGCAATGCACACGTCTGCGCATGCATGTGATTGCTTATGAAGAGACCTTGAACTCCTATCAGATCTCAGTGAACCAGTTTCACCTTGTCCCACGATCCGAGTGCTCAGAGACACTCGCCTCTATGACCACACCTGGTCTCACTGTTCCTACACCACAGAACAAAATGCTACATATCCAACAGGTAGTTTTTATAGCATCCATCAGGATTTCAGTTTCTGAGGATTTTTCTTGCAACCTTCTCCCCCTAACCTGTGAAAATCCATCGGGAACATGTCGTTCTTGTGACCAGCTGCTAATTTTTATCACGAAGACAAAGGGTGGAGTCTTTGTCAGCGCGACACAACTTTCACCTCTTGCTAGTTATGTTTTTCTGTGCGGCCCCCCCAGCGTCTTTTGGCCTAATTACAAGATGAACACAAGCAGAGTCTGTTTAATTTAGATGTATTGTTATTAATCAGGGTTTTTAATCTGATTCTGGGTTTTATCTGACAGCTGGGGGCTGTGGAGGACACACGCTGCTGATTATTTTTTATTGATTTCTTTCTTTGAGGCCGATGGTATTAAAGTGTTGAGTCTGGGTGAGGTGAGTGTCTTTAGCGTGTTTTGTCTGCTAAAGGCTTTGTCCTGAAGGAGTGGACAGCTTTTAAATCTACTTGTATTAGAAAATCAGCTCACTTACAAACATATTGCTGTTTGGGCCTGTTAAACCCCAATGTCTGGCAGTGGCAGACAAAAAAATGCAACTAAATGTATGAAGGACACATTTAAAGAAATATGTCTATTTATTTTTGCAAATGAGAAACATCTATTTGAAGTTGTCAGCTCGGCTGCTAGTCGCCCCTAAGAAGCCATCATCTGCGTCTGATCTTAAAGATCACAATTGTTTGTATTCCACTGATAAAAAGTTTCTACTTGTGGTTTGTTTTCTTTGTTAGCATATTTTTTCACACCACAGGAGCTGAAAAATGTCTCTCAAACTTCAAATTTTTTTTCACCCCTTGTTGCTTTGTTTGCTGCAGCTGTTTTTGCCTGTATTAGTGGTTTTGCTTGACCACAGTTATGACCCTCCAAACTGGTCTGGAGTGTGATTAAAAGCAAAAGCTGTTTTGATCAGCTTGGCTTGTCTTTACAAGATACCAAGTGGCTTGTGAGAGTCTTTCACACCATGTTTGAAGTCCAGAGCAGTTTTTGTTTTTATTTTCAGTTTTATTAATTTGCATAGGTTAAAAAAACGTGTGTTTAAGTGTGTTCTAGTGGCTGCAACTGGCTTACATTCTTGGTTTTACTTTATGGTATTTAAAAAACATATCTCATTTATCTGTGATTCATTGCAACACCTTTAACCTGTTCAGGACTTTTCAGGGGCTATAGACACCCTCTGTGTTTTTATGAGGAGAAGAAGACTAATAATTTTTACACAGGTCTTGAAGGCTACAGTCTTATTCAGCTTTTTGCCTGGAAGAGCCTCCCTGGGGCAACTGGGACCCGGGTCAAAGAGGTTGTGGCACTGCTGGGCTTTTAGGGTTGATTCAAAGGTTAGGATCAAGTTTTGAACTGGGGTTAGAATGGAGAAGGGTCATGTAAACTCCAGGTTTGGGGGTTAACGTACTGGTCAACCACAGTTGTATTTTGGATGTAACAAAAGTCAGAAAGGAGAAGCTCCAGTTCTACAAGGTCTTGCTGTCAGTTTTTGGACTTGGAGCAATGTAAGGACCAGCATAAGGAAGGATAAGAGTAGAGTTTAAACTAAATACAGATTTTAGAAGCTGCTTGTAGGCTCTGGCCCTTGAAGGTTCCAGTTTTCAGTCACGCTTTGAGCTGAACAGGGCCTGTGAATACCAGTTGTTAGCATATATGGAGAAAATGGATCCAAAGTCAACCTCCAGGTGCCACCAAACAGACGTGACCTATTAGACTCAACAGAGGTAAAGCTCGAGCACACCATTCACATAGTAGGGAAACCATATGTGCAGAAGGCACCATTAGATCCTGGGTTGGAACCAAGGAAAGGGAGAAGTCGTCTGAAGGCTTAACTTCACCACTAGAGTTGTTTAATTGTGCCAAGCTTATTGGAGAGGGTGTTAAACTTAAAGCTTTGTGGGGCATTTGAATGTCACATGGCTTTGTTGTAGTGGAGGGTTAGAGCAAAGGTTTGGGCTGGAATTAAAGAGAAATGGTCCTTTAAAAGGTAAATTCAGAGTGTTGGGGTAAAAAGCACTGGTAACCTTCAGGCTTTGATGCCAGGTCTTCATGGTCAACCCAGTGGTCCAACGGATTTACACTCAGTGTTGGAGAGATGGAGCTTTGGGATTTAGTTTGGTTTTACTTTAATGATTGGTAGTCATGATCAGCATCTTAGTTTAGTTTTAGTTTTTGGAGTCAAACCATGAGATGAGAAGGCTCATTCCTGTTCTGCTCTCCACGTGGTGCATAGACTACAGTTGTAGACTTGTTCAGCATTTTGGATTCAACTCCTGAGCTGAGCAAACTATATTAATGCAAGTTTTTTGGGGTTATGGTAGTGGTCACTCTGGCGGGTCAGAGCAAGGGTTGGGGCTGGGGTTAGAAAGGAGAAGGGGCCTCTGTGGGTCATCCTGGCTCCAGGTCCAGGGGGTAATGGGTAGTGGTCAGTTCCTGGGGAGAGGAGCCTCCAGGGCCCGGGGCCTCTGCAGCATTTAAAGGCCAGGCTGCGGACAGGTCAGCGGGTGATGGATGAGGTTTCGGCTGCTTATGGCAGGTGCCCACCAGCCTCGACCAGTTCGGCTTAATCAGCAGAGCACTCGGACAACGGACCCCATTTAACCTCCTAATGACTGGTCACTCAATCTGGACACGCACAAACAAACACGCACACACATACAGATGAACATTATGAACTTAGGAACAATTAAAGTGCTGGCTGTAGCGACAGATAGTGTAATTAAAGCTTCACAGCTGAGTGCACTGAACGGCTGCAGGCACATCTGATCTGATCAATGTTTACTTGTGGCGTGCTAACACTTGAAAAGTGTCAGATGTTCAAGAGAGTCACACTCACACTCTTTGCCATTTTGAATTTTTATCCATCAGGTATTTGAGAAGACGTATTTTATGCGTTATTTTGCTCCTTGAGTCCATTCAACTCCCCACCGTGACCCGCATTCTGCCGGCCGTGGTCATTGTCTCTCTTCTTTCTGCCTCATTTGGCAAATGTGACTCCATCCATAACCACAACACTTCCTGAAGGTTTTCCTTATGTCCCAGTAGATAAGTTCGCAACTGACTTTCTGTTCCTCGTTTTTAGTACTTTTCGGTAAATGATCTACAACAATTTCATGTCATATTCAAAGAAGGACCTCTCACAACTTTGCAACATTTTTGGACAATTTTCTTCATCATAATAATTTTGAACAAAAGCAGTCAAACTGCTTCTTATGTCAAATAGCATACCAACCAGTCACATAAGATCAGGAAATGAAGCCTTAGATGTTGCTCATTGGTCATGGATTTCGTTTTCCTTTTCTCTGAAGGCAGCCATTTGCGTGGTTTAAGTTAAACAGATACTGTAAAAAAAAAGCCTGAGTGGTGGCCCAACTCCAAAATACAGAAACTCTTCCTCTCCAACTGAGGATGAGATAACAAGAAAGTCAAACACTCTGTGTGTCTTTTCAGGGTTTAGAGGACATGATGTGGGGCGTCAACGATGTGTCAACAGTTTCCGCCCTCTTCCACTCTATTAGGAAGGGTGTGTGTGCTCAGGATGATCACATTAGTGAAAGTAGTAAGTGTTAATTGGACAGTTAATATCAGAGGTGTGAGGTACTTCATTACCATAATGTGTGACAGATAACAACGTGTTGTGTATTGAATGTTTGTTTCCTTCATCATCACACACTTTTCCAAAGCCATTTATCAGGAAAATCTTTAGTCATTTTTTGCACTCCCTTAAATAAGGAAAAGTTTCAAAAGAATTCCTACATTATCACTCGATAATAATTCAAAGGAGACAGCAACATGATCTGCACTAACTTGGTTTCCTTCCAGGAGGCGACTTCTGTTGCTTTTCTCTGCGTACAAGTTGGATTTACAAATTCTGCCTTTTTGACACCTTGACGAGGTCTGATCTAATTTTTCTCCAGCTTTTCTAATCAAATTTAAAAATTTGAAAGACTGTGACAGGTGAAAACAACAAGAAAAGGATAAGAAATGTATGTTCTTCCTGAGTTGAACCTTCAATTAAATTGTCTTTATTACATGTGAGCATTGAGAAAGCATTTCTGTACTAAATGTAAAATTGAAATTATTTTTTGCTTTGTTTTGTTTTATTAAAGCAAGTAATGTTGAGCTAAGTAGGATCAATAATTAAGATTAATCACAGATTAATCACTGACACAGCGAGTCCAGAACATTTAACAACACCAGTAAGCAACTTATGATAATAAATGAGTCTTTGTAGCTCCTGAAAGAACAACACATGACTTTAAGAACACTAAAGATCATCTCCACACATGTTCAGTGTTATGTGTTAAGGCATGCAAAGAAAATCTCTGCTGTTTGTTTGACATTTTTGTCTTTGTGGCACGTAAAGCAAATATTTTGAACGACACTTTAAGAGAGTTTCTGCTCATGTTTGTGGCAACACAGCCGGGTATTTTAAGGCAAAACGTGATCTTTTCCTAACCCTAACCAAGTGTTTTTTTACACCTAAAGCTACTGGGACCAAACTTGTCCTTTCACAAGTTTAACTGCTGAACACAAGTTTTCTCCTATGAAGTCTGCCCTCAGTGTTTGTTTGTTTGTGTAGCAGAAAAGTTCTCAGATTCGCTCAGATTTTCAGTGATTTTACAGGCAGCTTTTGACGGGGGGGAGGCGTTAAAGTGAACACAAGAGAAGATAATCGTACAATAACGTCACTCTGAATTCACTTTTAAGGTCCGGCAGACGTCCTGTTTGGAATATTAGGAATGCTGCAGGAAGGTAACAGTGATGAAGAGGAAGATGAAAACACCACAAAGAATGAAGTCACTATTAATTAGATTTTTTTTTTTTTTTTGTCAACCACAAACACACTGTGAGTCTTTATTTATAAAAGTTGCATTGGAGTGGTTTGTCCTGAGGCCTGTTATAATGGAAACTACCAGGACAGGGGGTACTGCGACATCCGGCGAGTGTGTGTGTGTGTGTGTGTGTGTGTTATCTCCACTCTGCGGTTGCATGTGGTGACTCATTGCACGTTTCCGCTGTTTACTGGAATATTGCTGGAACATGTTTATGTCCTGAAGTTTTTAATGGCTACCTGAGAGCGAGTGCGGGAAGCTTCTGGGTCCTTTTTTTCCCTGACTAAAGTGCTTTATAAAAGTTGATTTATTTTAGTCTCCTAGAAGGATGCTTCAACTTGTCTAAGGACTGACGCTCATTGTTGGCCGAAAGTGACGTACGCAGCAGTGAAACAGACTCACATGACTGGACTGCTCGGCACTCGGAGCGGAAAATGAACAACAAGAAGGACAAACAGTACAATTAGAAGTTGATTTAGACTCTGAGAACTTTTGATGCGTCTTGGCCTGTTGCTTATTGTATATTGATAAATCAGGATTGTTTACTGCAGATGTTGGACTGTAACTTTTGTGAACTTTAGAAATCGGGTTACTTATGTGAGAGTTTATGTCATAAATTTCTACTGAGGTCAGATAATGAATGCAGTCCAATATGGTCCATTAACCAGCTGTAAAGGTGTGGACAGAAATACAAAATATTGTCCACCACATTGGAAAAGAAAAGTTGTCAAGTTTTTGTCAGAGAAGCTACGACTGAAGGCGATCAACTCTCACAATTACTGATGGTGCCATTTGCACAAAGACAAGCAGATTACTAATGTTAGCAGCACAGAAACAAACAAACATATACAGTATTGCTTTGTTTCTGGCTTTGTAGCATCTCCTGGTTTGTCTTCTGACTGCTAACATTAGCTTGTGGTAGCATTAGAAACGTGGCTACTGCTGGCACCCTGGCTGCCACGACCTCAAGGCATGTGATGAGGAATGTCCAGCCACGGCGTCCACAGCATCACATAGCCTGCCTCAGATCACAGAGGACATGCTCCTGTTCCTGCTGGGTCCTCAACTACAAACCCTCTACAGAGGACAGAACATCATGTGGGTCTCCAAGATCAGATCTGACCTTAATCAGACTGACAACCTGACCAGCACTTAAGTGGGCTATAAGATGCGTTCAGTTTTCATGTAAGAATGTTCTAACTGCAGGAGCATGCCATGTCAGCATCGTGTATACAAACATCTCTGTGTGTCAACAGACTGTTTCAGGTTTCAAGTGTGTGTGTGTGTGTGTGTGTGTAGGGGGAGGTGGTGTTGAGAGTGTGCTTGGTTTGCGTGCTGAGGACACACTGATTAGCTGGAGACACTGATGAGGGAGTTAATAGGAGGGGGTGATTGTCTGGTTTGGGTATTGCTCAAGTTTACCCTTGGCCTTTGTGCTGCAGCCATCTGTTTGTGTGTGTGTGTGTGTGTGTGCGTGCGTGTGTGTGTGTGTGTGCGTGCGTGCTCGTGCACAGCAGGGGTGGATTGGCAAGATTAGGAGAATTGACTGCCACACCCCTCCTTTTCCATCCTCGACGCACCTCCATCCCTTCTTTTTGAGGCCCTCAGCCCTGACGTATGCCACGTGTTCACGGCCCCTCCCCCACCGCCCTCCCCTCCTTCACACACACACACACACACACAGAAGGGATCATGGTTGGGTCTAACCTGCCTAATTCTCCCTAATGGCTTCTCTATTCAGGGATTAACTCCCTAAATCCGCACTCACACACAGACAGTGGGTCCACCGTGCACTGGCCTACAGTTTAACCGTCATTTGGTAACACACCATCTCTCTCCACCCAAAAACACACTCACACACACACACACACACACACACACAAAGGAAATGGACAATAGCTGATCTCTTCACAGTGATTTGGTGAGGCATCAAATGGCCTGTGGGCTGCAATTAAAATGTTTGGGACTCAGGGGAGAGGATGGGGGGGCGAAGAAAGAGGAGGAGGAAGGTGGGGATAGAAAGGAGGGGAAAGGGTTTAACACTCAGAGGAACTTTATCAGGATCAACTCTTTCTCTCTCTTTGTGTGTGCGTGTTTCCTTTCATCTGACCATGTGTGTGTCTCTCTAAGAATTTCGTGTTTTCCTGTGGAATTTTTTCCACTGCAGCGTGAAAGTGGGGAAAGTGACCAGAATCCCCTCGTCACCTCACGTCCCGAATACAGTGAACACCTGAGATGTTCTGAGGCTGCAGCTGCACTTCACCCTGAGACACACGAAGCGCAGTAACCTTTCTGGTTTTGATTTGTTATCTGACCAGATCGTCTCACTGAGATCCAGATCTGTTAATCAAGAGAGACCTGAGGACAAAAACATGTACAGGGTCAGTGTCCTGTTCCAGCAGCTCGCAAACACGGGCATTGTTTTAACAACGATGGACTTCACTGGCACCGTTCAAAAAGTTCAAAAAGTCTGATGTTTTTCTGCCAAAGTCACAGGGAGGTGGTCAAGCCGGATGGCCGACAAGTTCTGCACCCCATGTGGTTTTGGCTGCTAAATCTTAATCTGAGTGTGCTGGATAGGCCTGCACACAGAGCTGACCTCGACCCCCTTCAGCACCACTGGACCTCAGTGATGCTCTGAGTGAGAGCAAATCCCTGTTCCAAAATCTGGTGGAAAGCCTGAAACCAGAAGAGTGGAGGAAGGTGGAGTGCAAATTAAAGCCTGTGATTTTGGAGGAAGGTACGTGTCTCGTTACATACTGAGCACACGCCAGGTTTGACAGACGCAAGTGCATAAGACACAAGCTGGCAGGTTACGTTTCCATCCAAAGGACTGTGAAGTGTCAGTCCCACCTGTAGCACCCATCCTCTTTCTCTTTCTCACCTTCCCTTTCTCCTGTCACACCTTCACTCTCCCTCCTCCTCTTTCTCCCCCCTCTCCTGCCGTCTCCCAGAGCTCTCACAGAGGGCAGATTTCAGCAGGACTGGCTGTAACTCCCAAGCACAGCAGAGAGTTTATGTAAGAGAAAAGTGTGTGTGTGTGTGTGTGTGTGTGTGTGTGTGTGTGTGTGTGATAGAGGCCCTCTGTTAAACTAACAGAGACCCAGGTGGTCTCTGGGCCCTCTTTTGTCTCTCCTCTCTGTCTCCTGCAGGCATGCATGCAGAGCCACCGCAGAAACAAAAAGACACATTTCAATGTGACTTCAGAGCTGTTTGTGTGCAGGGGGAGAAAACTACCCTTACATACACCACCACCACTACCACCACCACCATACACGCCCCCCCCCCCCAACTACAGAGGATACCCCCCAGCTACCCCCACCACACACACACACACACACACATTTCAAGAGAGTGAGGGAAGTTTGAATTGTCTTGAATTTGGTGTGGTGAATGACAATCGCTGTGACGTTTTCTGCATTTTTGTCCCCAGCCAGTTACATTCAAATGTTGCAGCAGCTGCAGTTATATTTCTGCAGAAACATAAAGCTGCTGCAAACTATTTACTGCCTTATTTGCTTTACTCTTTGCATTGGACTAAAGGAACACTCCACCCAAAATCTTTAAATATCAAACAAGGAAATGTACCAAATATACCAAATCACTTGGAGTCTTTAGTGAAGATGGAAAACACGAGCCCACTTGAAAGCGCTCTCACTGTCCTGCATTACATTTAGCCCGGAGTACATTTGCTTATGCAAATGAGTTGCACATGAGCCGTGTACTTCGGTGTGTGTGTGGTAGTCGATGTGCTACCAGAGTATCTGTTCTTAAGAAGAAGACAACTCTTTCCTCTTTCTTCTTTCTCTGGTTGTTTTGCAGAGCTTCCAAAGCATCAACATGGCTGTGACAGCTGTGGGACAGATCTGCAGCTGTGTGTGTGTGTGTGTGTGTGTCGGGGTCGTCTGTTGGCAGGAAGTAGTAGGCAGCGAGTGATGTGGTCAGACCCTCTGTCACCAGAGAGAGAGAGAGAGAGAGAGAGAGAGAGAGAGAGAGGGGTCCCGTTTCTCTCTCTCGCTTCTTCTTCTTCTTCTTCTCCTCTTCCTGTTGTTTTCTTTTCCTGATGATCGCTCTTCATTAGAGAAAGAAAAAAAACACACAAGCAGGCGGAGACTCGTTTAGTTTTCTGCAGGCTGATGCTGATTGTTGATCTGCAGATTCGTTTTCAGTTTGACACACTTTCTGGTCACCGAAGACGCCAAAGGAAGTTACTTACATGCAGCTTTTTCCCAGAGTTCAAAATTTTACTGTTTTAGTGTTAAAGTCAGAAGCTGTGTGACCGTATAAAAATATTTGTGTTTTCAAATAGTCTGAATTTTTTAAACCCTTTGAGTTGTATCATCTCATCTCATCTCAGCAAACACTCACAACTGGGAAACGAAGAAGGAAAAGCTTTCAAAGGTAACTTATTCCAATCAGAAGGAGCCTGAAACATAAAGAATTATTTACACAAACTGGGGCTGAATTAGACAGAAAACGAAACTGGACAGCAATTTGGAAAGAAACTCGTCAATAAAAACCCAACATGTAAATGACAATAAAATGAAACGCATGTTTATTTTAATCTTATCAAAATTCCTCATGAAAATATGGAATCGATTGGCCTGCATTACTTTATTATGTTTAATGCCAAACTGGGCTCATCTGATTTTATTTTCTATGCACTTTTTTCATTTCACACTTTCATACAATTTCACACTTAATTTCACATTTCCAAACTCTTTTTTTGTTCTTTTTCCCTCCTTGTTTCTGCCATATTATTTTATTCTTTTACCAGGCTCTGATTTTCTGTTCATGCAGCTTCCATCCACGTGTCTCATGTTATCAGGTAGTAAAAACTGAGGAAATCAAACATGAAAATGCTGAAAGAGGAGCAGCAACTTTTCCCGAATTCACTCATTTTGTAGTGAAGAATAAAGAGAGAAAAGTGATGGAAAAACTAGTGAGAGGGAGGTCAGTGTGGAAAATCATTTTTGTAAATACAGTGTGGAAATCAAAGGGACGGAGGGCAGAAGGGGGGAGGAGGGGGAGGAGGGGGAGGAGAGCGAGTAGGAGGTAAATTGAGGGAGTCGAGGGGACAATTAGACGGGAATTTCCAGCGTTAGTGAGCGAGCGAGCTTTTGTTTTAACAGGGACGTGAGAGCACAGAGTTGTTTTCTGCCTCCGTCTCATAAGCCAACATGTGAACCTTTAGACAACATTTGTTCAACGCTGTACTGACGCATGACGGAGAGTGTGAGGCAGAGAGAGAGAGAAGAAGAAGAAGAAGAAAGAGCAGAACAGGAAGAGGAAAAAATGAATTACAAATAAATTACAGTTCAACAGTTAAACACAGAGAGAGAATTAAAGCTCTGCAGTACGTGTGTCACTGAAAAAGAGCCTGAAGTCTGGAGAACACACTTTTCTTCTTCTTCTTCTTCTTCTTCCTCTTCTTCCTCTTCACAGATGTTTTGGTGTTTGGAGATATGTTATTCATTATCTGCTGTGTGAAGTGACACTTTGTCAGATTAACGCAGTGCAGTAGAATCCATGACTGTTACGTGACGTCAGAAAGTCTTCACTGGAACACGTCTGACGAGGACTTCATGTGGACAGACTGAGGTTGGACGTACGTGTCCATTTCTGCTCACTCTTGCTCATTTTTCCTGCGTCAGCAGATTAAAATCACGTTTGTCTTTTGGTTCCTTTAACGTGTGCGCTCCTCCTCCACAATGTGTTGCGTCCACTGTTGGGAAGGTCACTTCTGACTTGTGATAGTGCACAATCTAATAAGCAGCCGTGCTAACTGTTTGAATTCATCAAAGTGACTTATTGCATCAACTGATGTCTGAAACTGGGCAGTTTGATCTTAATAAAACATAAATATGTCACTGACTGGACATAAAAAATACATGGAGCTAAATCAACAAATAATTCAACGAGCAGAGTCTGTCGATTGGCCTGGCAGCCGAGAGGCAAACGAGAGAACCAATCAAAATCCAATGAGGGGAGCCCGTCCAGACGTGGAGCCGAGGCTGTTCAACTGGCGGCCCGCGGGCCATGTGCTGCCCACACGGAACCCCCCAGCATGAAGCTGACACACGTGAGAACACACACACACTTTTAAAATCAGGTTTTAAAAAGGCAGCTGAAAATGTCTGTCTTTGTGGCCCGTGTTGATTCGTGCATGAACAGACGTTTTGGAAGCCGTCCTGCCGCTCATGCTGTCGCGTTCAGGTTTGTCCCAGCAGCGTTGTGGGTCCTCGCCGTCCTGAAATGTGGCAAGAAAGAAAAGATTTAAAACAACAAATAGAAGTTGTATTCTAGTATGAATAACGTGGGATTGTTTTCTCACAGGAACTGTAATGTTTACATTATTTACACTCATTTTGTAATTTAATCACATGTAAGCAGTTAGTCCACAACACCGTGGGCAGCACGTCAGCCAGCAGAGCAGCTTCAAATTTAAATTAGAAACTTGAAATTAAGTCATTTTAGAAAGAGAGGGAAAGTAAAAGAGAGAGAGAGAGAGACAAAGTGAGGGAAGAGAGGGAGAAACTGAGAGAGGGAGGAGAGAGTCACAAGCAGGCAGACAGGCAGACAGGCAGACAGACAGACAGTTACTCAGCCACAGCCAGGGAAGGCCAGTCCTGCCCCCTACAGGCAGAAGGTGTGTGTGTGTGTGTGTGTGTGTTTTCCTGGGGAAGAGAGGGACATCCTGTGACAGTGACTCAGTGCTCCCCCCAACACACACACACACACACACACACACACACACACACACACGTTGTTTACCCCTTTGAAGCTGCTAACAGACATTTCCCCCCCACACACAACATCATCATCACTGAAAGAAAACTTATTTTGATGCAGAAAAAGTTGTCCTCAGTGTGTGCGTGTGTGTGTGTGTGTGTGTGTGTGTGTGTGTGTGTGTGTGTGTGTTGCTCATGGCCTCAGGTGAAAGCGCCTGCTGCTTCTTAAAGAAAAAGTGTGTATGAGTGGTTGTGTGTGTGCGTGCGTGCGCGCGCGGGATGGGGTGGGGGGTGGTGTGGGCGGAGCCATGAGGAGGCGGAGGAGGTGATAGGGTAAGCCCAGACCTGAGGGGGGCGGGACCTGGACGCAGAGAGGACGGGCCTTAGTCACTTAGTCAGAAAGCCACTCGGTCCGCCAGGCATTTGATTTGAAGACAGCGAGTGGATCACTTACACACACTCCAGCACACACACACACACGCACACACACCCGTGTGGAGTATCGCAGCTCGGAGCGGCTCGGACGGAGGGGGAGAACTGCACCTGTCCTGCACACACACACACTCTGTCCTCAGTCCGGACGTCCCTATGTGTGGATGGGACCAAAGCTACACGGTGAGTCCGCAGCGGCCGACTTCTCCCACTTTGACCAGCACACACGAAGAGGAAGAAACAACTTGTGGAGCACTTTTAG
The DNA here is from genome assembly GCF_020382885.2 of Scatophagus argus. NCBI lineage: Eukaryota > Metazoa > Chordata > Actinopteri > Scatophagidae > Scatophagus > Scatophagus argus. The sequence continues at coordinate 24,409,294 of NC_058501.1, forward strand.
CTTTTTTATTCACTTATTATTTAACGCAGAGAGCGGCTTTCTGACATCCTAAATGTAATTTTCTTCTCTTTTTTTTAAATCCAGATTTTAAATCTGATTTCACGACGTTTTAGTGCTTGTTTCAGATGATTTAGTTCTCAGAGGTTTTTTTATTTATGGCTTGATCAGATTTTCTTATTTCCACGCCGTTGCTAATTTTTTATTATTATTTAGTTTAGACTGTTTTGTTGGAATTAATTTCTTTGTGTTTTTCGGCGCGTCAGTTTGGGATTTCAGACTTTTGTTCACATTTAGTTTGTGGAAAAGACAGAAAGAGCAGGACATGAGCTGCTTTGTTTTTGTCAGAAAACACGCACAACTTGTGACCTGTTCTCCATCTGGATTCACATCATGTGTCGCTTTTCCCTGCGCGCTTCAGCAGCTCAGTTTCATCTTGACTGATTCGACTGCACCTTAAGCTGACATTCCTGTGACTGCGTGCTCACTCAGCTTTTGTGTTTTCAGTTGGTCGAAATGTTCACGGGGTGAAATGTTTCTTGGTTTTTGGTTTCACTATTAGTTCTCGATGTTGCAGCTGTTATGCAAAGAGGAGACTTCTGCCGAGAGCTGAAATATTGAGAAACATTTTCATGTGTTTTCATCAGTTTTTAATTTGCTTCATTTACATGGCAAATGGAGCAGAAACTGTTGTTCTGCTGCTTGGTTTTCTGTGGGAAAAGGTGCAGCGGGGAGAAGTGATGTGTTCATGTTGGAAAGTTTTTTCCTTTAACAATTCAAATAATGGATTGTGTGGCTTTGTGGGATTTGAATGTAATTTGGAGGATTTGCTTTGCTGCAGTCTGATGACTTTTGCTGTGAAATGCAGGCTGCATCTGAACAGGTTTGAGGATCTCAATCATTTTAATTTTCCCAAAAATTGAGGCCCGGTGTCTGGTTCCTTTTCGCTTTGTGAAGTCCGGCCTGGTCAGTGAGCAGAGGTGATCTGAGCGTGTCAGGCCGTGTGGAGGACAAGTCGTAGCTGTGACTGCAGTCAGTTGGATGTGAAATCATTTTCTTTCTTGCGGCTGCAGAAGAATTCAGAGAGCCGAGTGTGGTGACTGAGGATCTGCTGTTTTCCGCTCGTCTGCGTGGGACGAGCTGCATGTTTGTCCCTGTGTGGATATCTGCTGTGTGTGTGTGGATATCTGCTGTGTGTGTGTGTGTGTGTGTGTGTGTGGGTCTTGGGTGGGATCGCGTTTGAAGTTTTGTTTGTGCTGCTGTGGCCCCCCAAATGGAAAAGTTTTGGCGCTCCCTTCCTCATCGCCCCCCTGCCTCACCCACTTCATCCATTACCAGCACACACACACACTCACACTCACACACACACTGGGAGTTGGGATGATTTGCCGGTTCCGCTGCAGTGCCACTCTGCTTCCAATTTTAGCTTCATTCAGACACAGACAGCGTTTCCTTCCTCTGTCTTCAACCCCAGGAAGAGACGAGGGAGGAGGGGGGACACACGGGGGGGGACACAGAGGGAGATTTTAGGCTTATGATCCACCACACTGACTTTCATCGTAGAGAATAAAGAGAAGTTGACGGGCTGCAGGGAGGAGAGAGGACAGCGAGAGAAAACCTGCTTTTAATCACACGTTGTCTCATATTTGTTCCTTTGCAGAAAATGTGGAATTGGTGCAAAATGTTCAGTGTTTGTATGAGCCGGTGTGTCAGAAGAACGAACAGACATCAGGGACGTTCATAATGAAATTAAGGATTTTATTTCGTTTAGATCAAAGTCTGTCGTCTCAGCCTGACCAGAGAAAAGAAAAGATCAGCGAGAAATCAGTCAGCGAAATTCATTTCCGTCTGAGGATCAAATAAAGCAGAAAACAGAATCAAACAAATATTCAGAAAATTTTACCGTGCTGGATGTTTTCTGTTAAATAATATTATCATTATCATATGAAAGTAAATCCCAGTCATGAATGCCTGGAGGTTTTATTTATTCTCTGATTGTTTCCCAAATTAGTTCATGTTTTCTGTAAATAATTAACAAGACAAACTGCTTCCTGTGTGTGTGTGTGTGTGTGTGTGTGTCAGCAGCATTACTCACACCCCCCCCCCCCCACTGAGTCAGCCCATGTAATAATCACAGCTCTTCCTCTCTTTTTTCTCTCCTTCTTCATCCCTTCATCTCTCTGTCTGTTTTTATCACCTTTAATCCTTTTCTTTCCTCTTTTTATCTTTTTCCTCCCACATCTCCCTTTTTGTCTTAGCTCGGTTATCATTTTCCCACTTTGTCTGCAGTCTCTCCTTTCATGTTTTTGTCTTTTTTCCTCCCTTTCTTTCTCATCTTTCTCATCTTTCATTTGTCTTCCTTTGCCTGTCATGGTTTCTCTCTCTTTGCCCTCTTGATCCTGTTTTTCTGCTTATCTCTTCCTTTTCTCAGTTCTCCTTCATTTCTTCCTCCTTTCTTTATTTTTATCCTTTCATTAAATCTTTCTTTCTTTCTTCTTTCTTTCTTCTTTCACTTTCCTGAGTTGTCGCTGGTGGAACGATTTAAATAAAGGATGTGTAAAAATAAAATCTCTCTTTTTCTGCCAACCAGGCGACCTCTCATAGCTCGGCCATGTTGACCAGTGAGGGGGCACACGCCATGGAGCAGCACGACGCGCACCAGGAGGCCAAGATGGCTTCCGCCGCCACAGACGGAGCCGAGACGGCGACAGACACGGACGTCGACATGGAGATGGACGTGGAGGAGGCAGACATGACTCGATGGACGGAGTCGGAGTTCGAGGAGAAGTGCACATACATCGTCAAAGACACGGCGTGGGAGGCGGGGCCAGACGGTGACACCACCACCAGCAACACCACAACCAGAGCTGAGGCGTCGCTGCCCCGAAACCTGGCGTTCAAACACCTGGCTGAGAGCAAGGAGGTCAGACTCAGAAAAACACACACACACACACACACACACACACTTTCTCTCCAGTCTCAGTTTTTCACACACACTCAGGCAGAGAAAACCATCTGCACACACACATGAGTCAGATGTGGGTCATGTAATGAAGAGAGGGTCGTGTCTCGTCGTAAAACTTCACACACACATTACAGAGAGGAATCTGTGCATGTGTGTGTGTGTGGGTGTGAGAAAGGCCTGAAGCACACACACAGACACACGTACACTGTAACTGTAGCTGTGTGTTTACACTGTGAATTTATCAGCTCGTATCCATCCATGAAAGCTCATTTCATCATCTGAGGGAATCATGGCTTTATTCCAAACGTGTGTGTGTGTGTGTGTTTCAAGTCACTTTAAACCAGCTGCAGTACCTGTGTGTGCTGACAGGGGGCAGCTTTCAGCATGTGAGCACACACAACACATCAGTCGGCTCGTGTGTGCTGATTTAATGAGGATTTGATGTGAAGTTTGACCCCTCAGATGCTCCGTATGTCAAATCAGCAAATACCTGCAACAGCAAAATATTGAATCTGCACTTCACACTGCTGTCAGTGTTTCAAGCCAAACGGACATCTTGTGACTTTTCTGACCAACCCGTCGTCACGCCATTGATCGAACCGGAGGTGAAATAGGCAGAAAGCCAAAGGTTCAAACTAAGGTTAGAGACCATTTCACTGAAGTCTTCTTCTGAAAGTTGAAAAGATTTAGATTTGTTCATAATAATCATTCCAAATGATGACATAATTGATCAGGAGCACAAAAACCTTAAAAATCGGGTCATCACACGTTAACCTGGCAGGAAAGCAGGTCAGTAAATCCGCTGCAGCGTGGATCCGCGCTGTGCATGACTGCAGGTCGGAAAGGTCGCGAGTTTGGCAACTCCGACACCTTATGAGTTCAAACTTAACACGGCGTGATCGTATGGATTTTCTCATCAGGGAGGAAAGAAGCAGAGTGTGTTTTGTTTACGAGCTGATAGGCTATCAGCTAATATTTATCTGCGCCCAGAGAGGAAGAAGGGAAAGGCGGAGGATGGGAGTTCGTCGCTCTGATCAAAGAACACTGAGTCTGGGTTCAAAGAGGGAGAAAGCATTTTAAAAGTCTGTTAATCGGTCAAAAAAAAAACCCTCCAGACACTAATACACACACACACACACACACACACACACACACAGTCTGTCTGGTGCTGCAGAGGGAAAACGGGAGGGGGGGGATTTCCCATGTCAGCCGAGGTTTGGGAAAGACGTCTGTGTGTGTGTGTGTGTGTGTGTGTGTGTGTGTTTCTCTTCCATCCACTGGTGGAGCCTGACGCCTGGTCGCCACATAATCCCTCTCTTTTCTCTTCCTCCTCCTCCATTTTTTTGTTCTTCGATTCAATCAGATGAGAAGGAAAACAAGGAGAAGATTCTGTTCTTTTTCTTTCGAGTATGTTTCCCCCTGAAGCATCTGAAGTGGCAGCAGTTTTGGTTTGATGTGGCGACGAGCGGAGGTGTGACGATAGAGAGAGAGAGAGAGAGAGAGAGAGAGAGAGAGAGAGAGAGAGAGGGGCATATGAAAGATTTTACAGTTCTGCCACGCGCTCACACACTCTGAGGTGCAAAGCTGCCTCATTAATCATCGTCTGTGTTGACAGCTGCTTGATAGCGTGTGTCTGTGAGTCTGTATTTGTACTTACAATAAGACTTAATTAGACTTAATGACACATCACTCAGGGATGCAGCATGAAAACACACACACACACACACACACTCTCTCTCCACCTCTACTGAAAGCCAAAAGGTGCTCAAAAACACCTTGTTTTTTTTTTAAGTGTTACCGCGTAAGAGCTTCAAGTGTTTGCATGCAAATTTCTTGCATCCTAACAAGTTACACTCTGCCATTTTAAGATGTTAAAAGTCACTTAATAAATTGAATGCCACTTGCTGTAATACTGCACTGCAAGGACGTGAATTTTCTAGAAAGAAATTAATTTTAAAAACCTTTTTGAAAACCTCACGCAGACACAGCATCACCCAAAATCCGCCTCAAAGGCCTTTTTGAGCTGTTGTCTCACCTGTGTGTGTGCGTCCTCATGCAGGTGGTCGGTGTGTGCAGCAGAGAGTACATCCCCAAGGGAACTCGCTTCGGCCCCCTGGTGGGCGAGATCTACACAGCTGACAGCGTCCCGAAAGACGCCAACCGAAAGTACTTCTGGAGGGTGAGTGCGAGCACACACACACACACACACGCAGACACACACACACACACACACACACACACACTTCCTCAGAAGCCGGAGAGACCCCTTCCTGTGATGTCACACATATCAAAAGTCAGTCAGTGGAACAGGAAACTGGGCTCGCTGTTTTGAAATGGGGATGTGATGTCACCTTCACACAAATAACATGTCACACTGTGGTTCCTGTAAGTCCACACACACACACACACACACACACACCGCTCAGCAGAATACATCACTACCGGTAACTGACAGTGAGAATACACACGTTCACAAACCACCTGACCAACACCTTCACTGTGTGTGTGTGTGTGTGTGTGTTTGAACAGAAAGAGTCACTCTGCTCCAAACCACAAGCACACATAGAAAGGTGTTCCATTGATGCTCATATCTCACTTTCTCACACACACACACGCTGAGCTGACAGAGAAACGAGAGAGCGAGCTAGAGAGAGAGAGAGAGAGAGAGAGAGAGAGAGTGAAAGAGAGAGAAGGAGGAGGAAGGCGGGATATGAGTTGGTCCTTCCTTTCTCTTTTCAATATAAAAGAGGATCTCCTCCTCCTCCTCCTCCTCGATGCTGTCTGCTCGTCCGCCTGAAGGAGACGAGGGGAACATGGTGAGGAGTGAAATGATGGGGACAGAGAGCGAGACGAGAGAAGGCATGAGATGGTTGTGTGATTTATGTTAGAAGTGGCTGAATTCACTTGTTTATTTTTGCTATTGGTTACTTTTTATTTGGTAAGTTTCTGTGGACTTTTTGGTTACTTAGTTATTTAATCAGTCAGATTTATGTCAGTCTTTATTAACTCATCTACTCTAATTGGTCATAACTTACTTAATTAGGTCTGTGCTTTCTTTCTTTGCTGAGTTTGCGACTTATTTACCTTGTAAGCTGATTGCTGATTTGGCCTTTTAGTTAAATTTGTTGTTGTAGTTGGTAAATCACTGAGATTCAGAAAGTCAGTAAAGCTCTTAAAAAGGAAGGGAGGGAGGATTTTACATATTATTGACTTTTACTATTGACTTTGTGCCTGCTGAATTGCAGTGAAACTGAAGTGGAATCAGTGAATTCGTTCTCGTCACATGAAAGAGTAGAGAAAAAAATCTTATTATTATATTATATATTGTTTTACTAATATTCTCTCCTCCCTTTGCCCGCTTCAGATCTACGTGGACGGGGAGTTCCACCACTTCGTCGACGGCCTGGATGAGACGCGCTCTAACTGGATGCGGTACGTGAACCCGGCCCACTCGGCGGCAGAGCAGAACCTGGCGGCGTGTCAGAATGGCGTGGAGATTTACTTCTATACGGTGAAGCCCATCCCGGCCGGCGCTGAGCTGCTCGTCTGGTACTGCCACGACTTTGCCCGACGCCTCCACTACCCGCCGTCCGGAGAGCTGATGATGCAGAAACTCAGTAAGTGTCTTTTTTTTTTTATTATTAGTAGAAGAAGAAGAAGAAATAAGAATCTGTTTAAAATAAAATTATTTGGAATCTGAGGCCACTATTTTGTATGTTTGTCACATGCACGACTTTTATTGTGGAAGACTATTTTTATTAAATGTCTGTTGCTCTGAGCTGCTGTCATAAAAAAAAATCAGCGTAGGTGTGTGTGTGTGTGTGTTTGTTTGCGTGTGTGTGTGTGTGTGTGTGTCTTGACTGTGTCCTGTCGCCGCTCTTGAAGCCTAACAGTGTCTTTGAGTGTAGCCTTGTCTCCTTCCTCTCTGAACGTTAGCCTGTCATTATCCCTCCAAACACACACACACACACACACACACAACACATACAAGAGTACAAGACCAACAACCTTTCATCTCTGTCAGTGCCATCGCTGTATTTGTGTGTGTGACAGTGTAATTACACAGACATGGGGATATGGCCCCTAATGCCACAGTCTTACACACTTAAAGACCCGCTTTTAACATGAAAGCTCACACTCACACACACAACCTCACCCAACCTCAATAAAAGGAGCAGAGACAGTGTGTGTTTGACTGTGTGCATCCTCACAGAGAAACCCATAAAACATACAGTTACAAGCAAAATATTTCTTAATCCCCTGACATCATGAATGAGCATGAGAGAAGAAGTCGGTTTTCTCTGTACACGGAGCACTAAAACGAACACACATTTGCATACAAGACACAGCAGCCCGACTGCACTTCTCCACTGAGCTGATCAAAGAGCGAGCAGGCCGACTGGAAAGCAAAGAGAGCGAGTGGGAGCTCAGGGATTTCCAGGTGTGACTGCAGGCTAATAGCAGAGTTAAGGTGGCAGGGGAAGCGGCAGGCTCGGCCCGGCCGACTCCGCTGCCCACGGCCCCTCCTTCAAACCTCCAGTGTGTGGATACAGTGTATGTGTTGTCTTTAATTAGCTTCCTCTCTCGTTTAGCCCCACAGGCTCCTGTTGACCTGCCAGTGACTTGAATACTGATTTTTTTTTTTAACCTGCAGCAGAAACTCGTACCTGCACTTGTGGCTGCGGCGCTCAGAGCTTCAGCTCCCAGCTTACTTTTTATCAGTTCGGTCTGACGAGCGTACGTTTCTCAGATGAGTGCAAGTTTTGACTGTTGGTGTGGTCCACTGGATTTTTTTAACTCTTCAAACGAAGTCAGAAATAATTGCTGACTAAAACCAAGAAAACCACAATCTGTCTGACTCAGTAACGTTAAACTGAAACCCAGTTACAAGGGCAAAAGGTAAAAGAAGAGGAAGCTGCTCATGAGTCCCTGTAGTTCTGTAGCTCTGGACTGAGAAAACGGTTTGCCCCGATCTCATTTAAATCCTGCTGTTTTCATTGCCAGAATAGTTTTGTTTCATCAGACAACAGGCACTCGAGTGTCAGTCAGTTAACACAACACATACATCTCATTAGACTCTGATCAAATTTGGGAAAATGCACTCTGTGTCCCCAGCAGGGCACCACAGTTAGTGGTCCAAGGCGACTGACATCCTGTATGTTATTCCCGTGGAGGCCGACCACGTCTGCTGTCGTCTCTACCATGTCTCTGTTTTTGGCTCTTTCCAGTGCAGTCATAGTAAAACCAGACGTTTGTGTGTGTGTGTGTGTGAGAGAGAGAGAGAGAGAGAAAAATGACTGAGTGTACACTGCAGTCCCACTCCCTCACTTTCTCCTCTCTTCTTCTCTCATGTTTTTTGTCGCTGTCGTTTAGCATTCTTTGAGTGTTAGCACTTGAAAGCACCTGTCAGCCTGTGTGTGTGTGTGTGTGTGCTTGTGTATGAGTGTGTTGGCCATTTGCTCTAATCTATTTGGAACTTGAAAGCCTGAAAAGAAGGTGGAGGAGGGCGTGTGAGAGGTAGTCGCACCTCCCGCCCCCCCTCTGTTGACTACTTGAACTTCCTGGCAGAAGGGCCGTGTTGACAGATTGATATCTCCAAGATGGCGTCCCTGTTTGTTTTCTGGAAAAGGGGAGGGAGTGGGGAGGGAGGAGGAAGAGGAGGAGGAAGGCTAGCTGATAACCTCAGTGTTTACACACTGCCGCTATACTACTGATGCAAGGGTCACCGACTGTGAGCGAGTGAGCGAGGGGGTCTATCAGGGGGAGTCAAACAAATTTCGTCAGTTCTGGCACTCAGGATTAACTTTGACAACCTCCATGTCTCTCAGGCACACACACACACACACACACACATGCACACACTCCCCTCTGGGCGACCTCATGGTAAAAAGTTGACTGGGCAGTAAATGAGCTTATAGATAATACATGGCGGCGCTTTAAAGGCTCCTCTGCTGCCATTTAACAGCCGAGATGTGCTGCTAGCTAACTACCCAGGGCTTTTAGAGAGTGTGTGTGCGAGCTCTCCTCCTAATCCACTCTTTCATCATGCAGAGGAGACAGTAGGTGTGAGTGACTGAGGAGGAAGCTCTCTAATCTAACCTTTGACCCACAAACAATAGCGAATAGCCAGGAAAAATCAGGAGAGAAGGAGCTTGATCAAAAATGTGCACATGTGCTTTTACAAAAGTGGAAGAGTCAACAAATCAGACAGAGGTCTTTGTCTGTAGGCGCCTCTGTGTGTGTACCTTGTCACATGGCGTGTGTGTGTGTGTGTGTGTGTGTGTGTGTGTGTGTGTGTGGAGGGCAGGTGGAGGCCAAGCTTTTTCAGAGGATATCTTTAGCAGGAAACCTTCCATCAGCCCCGTCTGTCTGCCACCAGTTTGATTTTATCTTGATTTTATAGGCACACACACACACACACACACACACACACAGATACAAACACACTCAGTGCCCGAAGGCAGCTGTCACGCCTCACTTCCTGTATTTTGCCCCTAACCTCACTCTCGTTTGTCAAATCTGTCACCTTAATTGGCCCACTGACTTTCTTATGGTATTCCTTAGCCCTGTGCTGAAGAGAACTATGTGACCTGCAGAGGTTCATCTCAGGAATTTGTGTTGCTAAATTAACAATATGATTTACTAAATTTTATTGACAAAAATATCAATTTATTAATGGGCCCATCCTGGTCTCATGAACTTCCACTGACATCTTTTCTCTTTCTGTCTGTCTCTTCAGAGCAGTCTCTCTTAGAGGTGAAGCAGCAGCAGGTGATCAGTGAGGAGCGTTTGGTTGAAGCCTCCAGCCCGTCCACCGTTGCTGCGACCCCCACCCCACCCAAGAGGGAACACAGTGTCCTCTCCATTTTGCGTGGCACCAACAGCACATCCTCCTCGTCCATGAAGAGGGAGCCCAGCCGGCCACTTCCCACTCGCCCGCGATGCGCCGACAGTCCTGAGCGCCCCCTGTACCCTCGTGCCCTGTACCCAGCTCTCAGGCCTCACCCTCACATCCCTGAAGACTTCCTGAATCACAAGCCTGGCCAGCTTGGTTACCCTGCAATTCGTTCCCCTGGCAACCAGTCTTCAGCCACACCCAGCCCATCGGCGAGGAGCAGCCCAGACAGCAGCCCCCAGGGGAGCCCCTCGGGTCCTGCACCTTCCCCGGCTTCTTTCTACAACACCGGGCTGGGTTCCTACCCTGGTTACTCCCCACCATCTGCCCCCCTCTCCACATCCTTCTACCCTCCAGGAGCCCCCTACTCACGCTACCTCCTGCCCCATCACTACCCTTTGCCTGGCGGTGGTGTGCCCACTATTGGAGGAATCTTCCCCAGGATGTACCCCCTCTATAGCAACCTCCTGCCCACTCACATGCCCCTCCTGCCATCGGACACCGCGGGGAGGCACTTCCTGATGCCTGACCCTGTCCACCCCTCCTCCATCTCCGCCCATAGAGACTTCCTCCTTCCCGGGCCCACCAGTGCCTTCTCAGCTGCCACGTCTCTGAAGGACAAGGCCGGGCCTCACCACCCCTACTCTGGGCACCCTCACCCACATGGACCAGCCCACGCCCCCTCCAGCGGCTCCCCAACAGCAGGCATATCACCTCCCAACGAGCAGGTGCCCACCAAGCCTACCTCAGCCCTCCTTGGTAATACCAGCAAGCATTGCTCCGATGAGGAGGCCATCAACCTGACCAAGGTGAAGCGTGGCGTGGGCTCAGCAGGCTATAAGGCACTGCCGTATCCGCTGAAGAAGCAGAACGGCAAAATCAAGTATGAGTGCAACGTGTGCAGCAAGACCTTTGGACAGCTGTCGAACCTGAAGGTGAGGCTCAGGTTCCCCAGACTTCCGTGTTTGGCTTTCAGCATCACGTCTGCTTGATTTCCTGCTTCATTATCATTCCGTTCTTTTGTACTGTGATTACAGTTTAATCATTAGGCTGCAGAGCAGGTTTAGGGCACTTAAAATAGCAAGGAGTGTCACAGAATGCTTTACAGAAAACACATTACACAGTGACAAAATTTCCTTATGTTCTCCCATCAGTATAATCAAATTAGTGTTTCTTTATCACTTAGACATTTCAGTTTGGTGGTTTTTCTGATAATTACAATATGTGAATGTGCCTAAGCAGACCTTTTTCTTTCCTCTTCTCTGGCACACAGGTTCATCTTCGTGTCCACAGTGGGGAGAGACCTTTCAAATGTCAGACCTGTAACAAAGGCTTCACACAGCTGGCTCACCTGCAGAAGCACTTCTTGGTCCACACAGGGGAGAAGCCACATGAGTGCCAGGTGAGAAACAATACTGAAGATGATGTTCTCTGGTTCTCTGTAGGTCACTACAAGGTGCTGACATCATGTCTTTTGTCATCTCTCCTCTTCCAGGTTTGTCACAAGCGTTTCAGCAGCACCAGCAACCTAAAAACTCACCTGCGCCTCCACTCGGGCGAGAAACCCTACCACTGCAAACTCTGCCCAGCCAAGTTCACGCAGTTCGTCCACCTCAAGCTGCACAAGCGCCTGCACTCCCGTGAACGGCCACACAAATGCCCCCACTGCCACCGCCACTACATTCACCTGTGCAGCCTGCGGCTCCACCTGAAGGGCTACTGCCTGGCGGCTAACTCTGGCCCTGGCAGTCCAGCTCTCCCCAGTCAGGCTTCCTTGGAGGAGGTGCAGCGCGCCAACGAGGAGATCGAGCGCTTTGACGTCAGTGAGCATGCCGAGCGGCTGGAGCAGCTGCAGGGAGGCGTGGAGGTGGAGGCCATGCTGGAGAAGCAGGTCTTGGGGATGCTGTGGCGGGAGACTGACGTTAAGTCCCCCCACTTCCATCCCCACCACAAGGGCGGCGCCGCCGAGCTATTGTCTTCGAGTTACGGTGCATACGAGTCCCTGAATGAGACGTCGGTCATCAAGATGCGGCGCAGCAGCCCCATCCTACCGCTCCCTGCCAAGGTCACCATCAAGCAGGAGTCAGAGGATCACGCTTAAGTGACCTTTAAACCCGAGGGACAAAGAGTCAAGACTGCATGGCTCAAGGCGGACTGGGTTGCCAGGAGCAACAGCTGTAAATAAAAAACTCTTGACCTGGTTGTCATCAGCTGTGACAACATGATTACACCAGGATCATCAGGGACTCACGTACTCAGGGCTCAAGAGACACTGTCCCATGACTACTTAACAGTTTCAATGTTTATTATACTTAGAGACAATCATCTACCTAGGATTTACCTTTAATGTAATTAATATAATGCTATTATCATTATTGTTGTATTATTTGGTCTCCTTTTTCAAATGTCTTTTTTTTTTGATCAATTAGTTGTTATATAACCCCCTTAATTTATTATACTTTTTATTTGTTGTCTTCAAAAGCAATAAGTGGAAGGGATGGTTACGCTGACGTGGTGAAATCAGTGTAAAAGACTATCTTTCTGTTATTTTTTGTATCTGTCTCTCTCTCTCTTTGTGGCCATGTCTCTGTAGATAGTCACTTTCTCTATGCCTACATCCGTCCTGCCACCTCTGACCTATAGAACCAGGGGTTCCACTCTTCAGGGTTTTATCTATTTAAATTTAGAAACCAATGTTGCAGGTTTCAAAAGGGTTGATGAACTTACAGCCAAATTACGGCACATAAATTTGTTAATTTAGCAATGAGAGCTTTACTTCCCCACAGTGTGTCTGGGTCCTTTTCTGATGCCTACTTAATTTAAATGAAACAAAAAAAGGGCATTTTTATGTATATTTTTCACAACGGTTACCTCAGTGTGCATGTGATGATACGAGTGTGTGTGTGTTTAAAGGGAAAGCTAGGTGGGAGCTTTCTATTTATTTGCGTTGATATTTGCTACTTGAAGGAGAAGAAGAAGAAGAAACCAAACTGAAGTGGAGTGCAGCTCTTCATGTGGTCCAAAGGAGCAGCATGGCCTGCTCAACATGTAGCACATAATGGACTCGGGAGGCTGGCTGGCCGCCGCCTCCCCTTGTCCCTCCTTTTGTTTTATTTTTCGGCAACACTGTCAGCAGGGACGTGAACATCCTCAGATTTAGGGACTCACGCTTGATGCTAGTAACCAAAGTTCACTTGGCTTAAATTCTAAATGCACACCGATAAAAAAAAAAAGAGGAATGAAAAATCAAAACAAGGGAAGAAGGACATAAGAAATCAAAATGCTGAAGAAGGGAAGATGTACTGTGTGTATATGATGAAGTGTTCGCCCTTTAGCTGTGGTCTCTTGTTTTGTAGATGTTTTGTTGTTGTTCTTGTTGTTTGTTTGTTTGTTGGTTGAGAAGCAGTGGCCCCTTCTTCAACCCCACCCATCAGCCATCTTGTTAATGAACTGGCATACACCAAAGCACCTCGGCCTCCTTTTATGCACTGGCCCCCCCCTCCTACTTTATAACTTCAGTGCCGATGCTTGCACCATTTACACTGTGTACAATAATGAAACTGGTCATACTGGCATTGAGAGTCAACTTAATGTTACTAGCAGCTGAGATTTTCTGCATCAGTTGTGCATCAACAGCCTGTAACTCTGTGTCCTCTGAGTCGTTATCTTTCTCTCTAACTAACATTCGACCAAAGCGTCTCCTCCTCTGACCTGAGCTTTAACTCCAGAGGAGACCCCCCCCCCTCCAAAGGACTGTCTCTGTTTACATTCTGGTTTACATAGTTATTTATGTGCAAAAATGTCAAAAAATGTAAATTATGATATAAATGTTCATTGCTCTAATCTAAACCCTGCGGCTCTGTGTGTTTTATTCTTTTTACTCCTGTTTCTTTATAATCTTTGATAATCTAAAATGGATGTCTTTATAATTGTTGTAGATCACTTAATCTTTATCCATCCTCACTTTAACACTTTAAAGATTTTAGTCTGCTGTGATGACAACTAACTGTTTCCACAAATACAATAAACAACTAAAGAAACAGACATGAAATACAGATTGGGATAATAAAATAAAACCTGAACAAGAAAGTGGACATCCTACATGAGGCCCTTCAGAGGGCTGGAAAGGCTTTGCAGCAGCATTCTGGACCTCTGAAATCCAAAATCTGGACCACTGTGGATGTCTTTCTTGGCCAGGTGAAAAGGTACCAAAGAGGGCAAAGTTTGGATGAAAACAAAGTGTGAACAACAAACATTTAAACTACCACTGAAGAGGAGTTTGTCATTGAAGATCTGCTCTGAAAACATGCATGTGATTGTAGTTTGTAAAATGCCTTAGAAAAGGGTTAAGGCCCTGAACCCCCACATGTGTTTCCACTTAATTTGCCTGATTAGACTTCTACTCAAGACTCTGTGGGCCTGTACAGACTGACTGACTGACAAATCTCTTTCACTCCTGTAGCACCTGTGAAGGCAGGACTGACACGTCTTTATCACTCACCTGAGCCGAGGTGCAATCGTCCAGCTAAAGAAACAACAGACAGACCCGTCCAGAGTGACGGTTTCATTCACATCTTACAACTTGTACTACAGGCTCTGCGGGAAAGCTGTGAATCTTTAAGACTGGAGCAGGAAATGGGAATGCAGCTCCTCGTGGCCTGTGGGCTGACTTTTATCCTGACTTATTTCAGAGCCCACAGACATCAGTCCTCAGCAGCACAACCTCAGAAAAATGTGGATTTTATCATCCAATCTGTAACGAAAACCCAACCTCAAATCATGAACATTATGTGACAAATGGCAGGAATCTCAAAGATAAAATAAAAAATCATACAAACACAAATGCCAAAGCTGTCCTAATGACAAAAAGGAGAAAGAAACACAAAGAGGAGATGTGATATGTTTGATATTTCAAAATAGGGGCACATTAAACCCTAACTAGTGGATTTAAAGGGTTAGTTCAGATTTTTTTTAAGTGGGGTTGTGTGAGGCACATCTGTGCTCAGTGGATTACTCAAGTTTGGAGATGTAGGCAGCAGCACTGGCACAGGAGCTAAGTGATGCACAGCTGTAGACGGGAACAGCAGCCAAACATCTTTCAGGCACCTAAAAAGACTCAATATCAGTGTAAGTTTATGTTATATTTGTAACACCTTCCCCGCCTTGCCTTGACATCAGACAGCACTTTCCTTTAGCACTATATATTCTCAGCCATATAACCTCTGTATTCCTACGCCTGCCACGCACTGTA
Organism: Scatophagus argus; assembly: GCF_020382885.2. Lineage (NCBI taxonomy): Eukaryota > Metazoa > Chordata > Actinopteri > Scatophagidae > Scatophagus > Scatophagus argus. The sequence goes on from NC_058501.1 coordinate 24,424,402, forward strand.
TTATGCCGTTGTGATCGAAACTGCTGATCCAAAACTAATTCGTCATATTACTTCACTTTCAGCAGCCTAACAGGCAGTTAACACCCACGTCCCATCTGTGACCTCAGCAGTCAATATGTTACTCAGTGATTCGAATCACAACACAAGACTAATGCACAGAGAGCTGAGGACACAGAGCTACCTGCTGCCGTAAGACCCCCCTCTTTGCTCCAATGCAAAGCCAAAGTGGCCCCTGACTTTACAATAACACGCATGAGAAGCGACATGGGACGGGAATCGATGCTAACGTTAGCAGGCTGGGATAACGAGCTTCTACTGTGGGTTGCTCGTTGTAAAATCTGTGGAGAGCAACACCACATACGTATTAGTTTCTCCAGGAGTGTAAACACACGTCCCGTTTGGGCTATTTTAAACTCAGTGAAACAAATATGTTACCCTCACATAAAAACTAAGGAGAATACAAATCAGTGAGCAAAGCACTAAGAGGGAACAGACGAGAAAAACTTCAACAAGAAGCAACATATGATTTTTTTAAATTCAGTATTAAAGCTGTGAGGTAAATTTCAACATCACTTAATACAATTACAGTTTTACTTTTCTTCATAACGGGACACTCGACGCTTTCAGTCCGATGTGCCGCAGGTCTGACCGGTTCAAACTCTGACAAACAACCAAAATGGATTTCTTTTCACAGTGATCTGCGCAGCAAGCAGCTGCTCGGATTGACATTTGGCAGAGAGGAAGTGATAAAACACATTCCACCTCTGTGTTATTAAAGACTGCGCATAGATTAGAAGTAACTGTATGAGAAAACAGTATCGATCCGTTACCTCATCACCCAGCCAAAAACACTCGCTGCGCCCCCACCCTTTGACTCAGCATCTTTCACTTTTGCACACTGCGTCTCTCTTTCCTGTTTGTTCTATCTTATTATTACTATCAGGGAAACTTCTCAAGTCACCCATTGACACAGCGAGTTCCACTACCTCAGCATCATGACGCCGGGGTTTCACAGCACTTTTCTGACTGGGGGAGGACCTACCACCACCGGAGGAGGGGGGATATCCCACGGGTCCCGATGCATGTACCGAAACGTCGGGCCTGCCCGAGCTGAGGTGAGGTTTGTTGTTTATCTGCTATCCGATTTCCACGGAGGGTTTGATAAAGTCTCAAATTCGATCTCATCTTACACAGTCACACGAACACCTGAAGTGAGAGACCCACAGTTTTGAAGAAAAGGGACGCCCACGGTTTACAGTTAAAAGAAACTGGAGTCCATTTGAGGGTTGGCAGTGAACTTACAGGCGCATACAGACGTCTACGTACGTCTTCACCAAGTCACCCAGTCATTTATATGGACTCTCCTTAATCCTCTTGGAGGCACGTGAGTCCAATCAGGGATGAAATGCAGACGCCTTTGCCACTGACTTCCCTCTTTATGTCCTCTTTCTGCTCATGCTGACACTTGAATTGCTCACACATTTGTCAGCAATGCGGCTCTCTAACAGTCAGGATGGGGAGCTCGGATGTCACAATGCTGAGTTCCAGGTAGGGAACCTGACAGTTTGTTATCACTGCTGCCCAGCTGATGAGCAACTGAAAAGACAAGGAAAAGTGACAACCAGCAGGGACACTGGGCCACATGGGAAGCTAAAACAACATGCCTGATCAGCTAACGTTAGCATTTAGCCACTTCCAAGGAAACTTTATTGTTTTACACAATTCAAGTCACTCTGACTGATTGATTGTCATTATCCATACACAGCAGTGTGACTTGTCCTTTTGATAAGAGCAACTGATCTTCCCACGCTGAGCGTGACGTGAGAGGAAATGTTTAATTTCCACACTGAGTCATGTCTGTACAATAATAATAATAATAACAATGGTGATGACTGTATTTTTTAGCACTTTTAAAAATAGAGTTTACAAAGTGCTTCGACACACGCAGCAAAAGCAGCACAAGCAGAAGAGGAAACAATAAAAACCCTTCAAGAAAAATACAGCTAGAAAAGAGCAGTAGAAAGAATTTTAATAAAAGAATAGAATTTAATTTGACATCTTTTGTAATCCATTTTTTCTATACTTTGCTTGTGGTGGAGAGTTGAATTATCTTGTATGTTAAAGTTGTTCGTCCTCACTGCGGGGTACGCACACACCCTGGGCCATATTAAACATATATGTTTAGCGGAGCAACCAGCAGCTCGAGCAGCGTATGAATATTCAGTGTGAAATGGGCGGAGAGCAGGTGGGAGATTCACTTGAATTAGGAAGTATTTTTTGTGAAAAGTGGTTTGTGCTGAGAATAAGTGTGTGATGTCCTGTTTGTGCTTGACGTTGCTGCTGCACATTTAAAATAAGGCCCCTCGTATGGTCATTTTATTTGCTGCTCACGTTGTTTTAGGGATGTTTCCACATAAAACCAATTCAGAGCTACAGCCTTAGCTAACTAATTTATTTAAATTATTTGTCATCTCCTCCTGTGGATGTTGGGACCGTGTTTTTAGGATTTTTAATGCAGCAATAATGAAAAAGCTCAAAGATGAAGTTATGTTAAGTTTCAGATGTTATCTACAGTGCATCCTCTCTGAGTGTCGTCTAACTGGTCTCATTTTATTTTTGCTCTCTAGCAGAGCTGGTGGCTCATCGATCAGCGTCGGCGGTGGATTTTGAGGTCATCTGGTGACTGCTGACCTTTCAGCTCGTCTCACTGTGACACTGAAATTCCCCCTCGATTAACACTTGTGAACTGAATTGGGATGCAGCTTCAGACTGTGAGACTGCAGCTGAGAGTTGACGGTAAACAGCACTGCTGGCATCGTTTCAGAGCAAATACTCACAATTTATGTGTGCGCACATACACCCACGCCCACATGCATTCTTACATACACAAACAAGCACACACACACACACACTTAGTGAGAAAAGTATAAACACCAGGGAAACACACATGCACTTACTGTACAGTTACAAATAAAAACATGTACAGGCAAATGTGCTCCCAAAGCCAAACACACCAGCACACAGATGCACATTAAACATTCGTCATGTCTTCATCGACTGATTCTTCGTTTGTCACTCAGGAGCTCTTGTGTCAGTTTCCCCTGAAATGCTGCTGATTGGTCTCTATCATAACGAAACCACGCACCAGACAAACCCTTCAACACTCACACACACACACCCACACACACAAACACACTCTCCATCTCCTCAGAACTGCGTTCCAGAGTGACGCCACTGATGTCGTCTCCAGAAACCGAGCAGCGTTTTTACCGTAAACGCGTCGCAGCACGTCATCACGTCCTTCAGGCAGCCGAGGATGGTCATTGGTCAGGGTGGGTGACTCAGATTCATCTCCTCCCTCTGCTTTCATCTGGCTTCCCTGAAATTCACTTTTCCCTCCCAAAATTTGGTGACAGGAAGTCACAGCCGTTTTTGGTGCCGGGCAGAGTTGCTTAAGATTTTTGACTGGCCACGTGTGGACAAGGGTTTACAGATGAAGCTACAAGATCCAGAATCGACATGTCGCTATCAAATTGACTGCAGTATCTTAAAGATTTTACATACAAACGATGGAGACAACTGGGAGTCAAACGTTTCTCCAAATTAATACCACATTTCCCATAAATCCTGTTGCTCCCTGTCACCAGTAAGACTTTTACTTCCTGAGCTAATGGTTTCCTCTTTGTCTTTACTGAAGAGAATCAAGATGTTGGATGTCATTTTTTTTTTCTTTGGTCTTTGTCTCCTTCCAAGAAACCTTTTAGCAAGCCGCTTAGGCCATATGTCTTACTTTCATGCACAGCAGCTTCATGGCTGCACAGTCAGACAGAAACATCTCAACATCTGTCGGATGCATTTGAACAACATTTTGTACGGAGGCTGTCGGCTCTCAGAGGCCGAATCCTGCTGACTTTGGTGATGCCGCAACTTTTCCCCACAGCGCTATTATGAGGTTGACATCTTTGCTTTTTATTTCAAGAGTGTCTACCACTATTGGTTGGATTGCCATGAAATTTGAAAAAGGAGCTCACAGGTCAAAAATTAAATTTTGGTCATTATTTTGGCTTAGTGCTAACAGGCAGATATTAGCATGCTAACACGCTGCGCTAAGACTGCCAACATTGAATTGACTGGTGAATACTCGCGTTGTCACTGAGCCTAAATACGGCTAGTGAGCTCACAGACTCACGACGTAAGTCGCACGTGGATGGTGTTAAGAGTCAGTGCTGCCAATTCAACAAGCAGTAACGACACCAAAAGGCACAATCAGAGATATCAGCTAAGACAAACTGTTCTCTCATCATACCAATACTCAGTGCCAACAATGGGGTCATTGTATCTGCTGATACTGCTGTGTATTTGCCTCACTCACTGGAATCACTTATGTGTAAGCTAACATGAGGATTGCATTAAAAACTAAGCTGACTTTCCAGTAAGTGACACCTGAAACCCCTTAATTATATAACGCCATTGATTTTAAGAAAGACATCTGATCTGAAGTCAGCATCTGTGCTGAAATTAGTCCAACTGAAAGCATCAGTGTGCCCCAAATGATAAAAAGCATAATTTTGATGTCATGCCGCAAAAACATATGAGTTTGAAATGAGTTGCCATGGTGACAGTCCTACAAGGCTGTATGAGCTTTGTCATGTGGTAAAACATTTGGTGTAAAATACAAAACATTATTTTCCAGCTGATTTCAACCACATCATATAACCATAACGCATGTGTCTGCGTGTGTGTGTTTACACATAGGAGAGGGTATGTCCTACAACATGAGGCAGGAAGTGAGTGTGTGTTTAATAGTTCATAAGCTGCTCTGTGACATGTGGCTCATAAAAACCACAAGTGAGCTTCATAGCCCCCCCACAGCCATCTTTCAACATACACACTCTGCATGGATATTATTAAAAACACACATACATAAGTCCCCACACACACTTATGAAAAATGAAACTATTCCTTACACACACACACACACACACACACTCCTACGCTGGTGTCGTCTCAGGTCATTAGATGACAATGCAAACAGGAAAAGGAAACTACCAAACAGTCCGTCTTCTCTCTGAAGAATCGCAGCTCAGATGGAGACGTTTACAGCTTTAATAATCACAGAGAGATCGTCATAATAAAGAACAAAATAATGAAGTTCCTCCGTAAGGTTTTCAGTGAGAGAAATCTCTCTTGAAGATTCCTAAATGAAGGAGAGCTACCGAGTCATCTCTGACACACCTGTTCTAGATTTCAATCCAAACTGCTGTCATCAATGGATTTGTAATTTGGTTATTACGAATATTCAGCCAAAATCAAAGAGGAATTGAAACCAGTACGGACTAAAAAAGATAAATTTGTGTTGCCAGTTGATTCAGCTGTAAGTAAGACAGATACGGCAAAGAAAATATGAGTCCGTATGGGACAAGTGACAAGAATGAATGTCCTCAGGGTCTTTCCCTCTTAGTATATATGTTTGCATGTTTGTTTATTAAAATAAAAGAATTTTTACAGTCTCTTTACTCTTCACCCTTAGAGCCCTGAAATGCCCCTTAAGATAAAACTTTATTTATTAAAGGCTTCTGAGTCACTGGTTCCCATTTTGAGTTCAGTGGAACGTTTAAGGGGAGAATGCTTCTGTTGTTTCATAATCAAATGATTTATTTATTTATTAAAATGGGGAAAAAGCTCTTCTTAAGAGTCAGATCTGAACCTGATGAACATCTAGAAGCCCGAGTCTGATGGTGGCTCAGATATACTTCGGTGTAAAAACAAAGAAATGGATGTTCTAACTGCTTTTTTTCTCAAAACCACACGAGACCAGATGAGTCCAGGTGTGGATCGGAACTTGTTACAGTTCAACAAGATTAATACCAACAATCCAGAGTCGTATTCAAACCGTGTTTCCGGTTTATGATACCTTCAAAGGATGAATCAAACCAGACAGCTTGTCTTCATACAAACATGCACACCCATCCTCGTTAATCATCTGAGTCTGTGTCACACACACGCACACACACACACACACACACACACACACGTGTGGAGGATGACTGAGGTGACTCAACAGAAAGCATCCATCTTAATGTCCCCCACTGGCCCCTGCTGTATTTTCACACATATGGAGCTTCGTTCTCTTCTTCTCTTCATCTTGAAACTGCAGCTGCAGGCTTCTGTTCCTGCAGGCCGTCCACATGAGAACATATGGGAGTCTCAAAATTTGTAATTTAGTCAGTTATTGTTAAATTGTTCTGTTTTTAGCGTTTCTGAACAACCTGCTGCTCATATGCTGCACATAAACATTCATTTGGCATTCAATTACTTCCTTCAAGCCCTCATTAACAGGCTCTGCGTGCAGGTGTCTGGAGGGAGGGGCTCAGGTCGTCAGGTAAGTTGAGCTCACCTGGTCTGATGGCTCTTAAGCCAGCAGTCACGCCTCTTCTGGCTTTTGTGTGGTTTGGCTCCATTTGGTTTCTTTGCTGCAGCGTAAACCGGCTGCACAGCACATTTTCAGCTCAGTCATGTGCCCTGACATGTCGCATGCAGGCCACATTAATTTGCACTTTGCTTTCTCTTTTATTTAGGAAAAGAAATACCCTCCTCAGTCTCAGTCCTGTATTCTCTCCTCCGTAAACGAGTTGTGACCTTATGTCATCCCAAAATAATCCCAGGAAACGATACTACTCAATGGCATATTGTTGTCAAGGTTATTCTCTCAGTAAGAAACCAAAAGTATCATAAAACTGTCTTCATGCAGTATTTAAAAAGTGCTTTTAAATAATTGTGCTTCTGCACAACAAACTGCAGCTGGTGACTGCAACCACCTGTTGGGCTCATAGAAAGACAAAAGCAAGCTCCTGTGTGTGTGTGTGTGTGTGTGTGTGTGTGTGTGGAGGAGGAGCGTGTTCTGTCTTATCAGTTTCAAACATACTGATGGTAATTAAATACAAAACTAAGACTGAAAATCTTGAATCTTCTCAGAATTCTTGTGGTTATAAAATTCATGGAAGTGTATTATCATAATATACCATGTATTTTGGATGCTAACATTGCAGGGAAATGGACATTAAATTCCCTGTTTTGGAGGTCCAATAACAACTTTGCAGGCCTTGAGCTGGAAATGAGACCAGCCTGAGGCCTGGACGTGTTAGCAGAGCTCAGATGACCGAGTCATCAAAAACGTCTCACTTTGTGCATTTGCACGAGTGTCAACAGGACTCTCATGAGTGCATCTTAACACAGAGCTGATGGGACGAGGACACGCTAAACAAGGGCTGATGTCTGTTTGTGACAGATGGTACCAGCCAGTCAGGAGCCGGAAAGGGACAGACAGTGCTTATTAATAACAGTGTGTGTGTGTGTGTGTGTGTGACAGAGACAAAGACAGATCAAAGTGTTAAAGCTCACCAGCCCTCATCATCCACATCCTCCTGTCATTCTCTCTCTCTCTCTCTCTTTCTCTCTATCTGTGTCCATCTCTCTCTCTTCAGCACCTGCCTATTAGAGGGCGGCAGGGTTAATAACAGGTTCATCTGTGTGTGGGTGTGTGTGTGTTTTTACACACTAGCATTCAGTTCTGCACATTTGCAGGTCTACATGCAGCACATTGTACAGTGCATGGCCAAAACTATGTGGACAACCCAGCAGTCCTGTGTGTTTTAAGACTGAGGCTGTTTTTGTTTGCTTGTTTTCAGTTTCTTATTATCAATGAGAGGAAGTGAAGGAGCAGTTAGTTCACACCCCAAATCAAAAGTCAGGTTTTTTTAGCCGTATTTATCTAGAGTCTTTGTGCCAAACTCCATTGCATCACCTCGCAGAAGGACGAGAGGCTCACGCAGCTGCAGTTCAAAGTTTTCAGTTGTTTAATATCCTGGTGTCCATATACTTTTGGTCATGTTGCTTTTACTCTGTTTATTTCCACTTTGTGCTTTGGCGTCGTGGTCGGTGATGGATGACAGATACGGTGGATTTGTGGCATGTTTGTGAGGCTGGAGAGGAAGTTGGGAGGTTTGGGAGTTTTATTGCAAAGTGGAAAGAGAGAGAGAGAGAAGAAAGTGAGGAGGAAGAGGAGGAGGAGGAGGAGGAGAGGGAGTGAGAGAGGAAAACAAAGAGAGGAAGGCAGCAATCACACATGGAAGAAAAAGAAGAGAATAAGACCACTAAAGAAACGAGGGGGAGATACAAAAGACAACAGCCATCTAATGTGTCATATGAGTGTGTGTGTGTGTGTGCGCGTGTGTGTGTTGCAAGAAGTAAGGATAAGTGAACTGTGTCCTTTGAATCATTACTAACTTCAAAGGCTGTTGTGCTCGTTAAAAATGGACATCCATCCCTCCATCGTCTGAGAGAGGGGAGGGTGTGTGTGTGTGTGTGTGTGTGTGTGTGTGTGTGTGTCACACTGCCAGGAACACAGAGACAAAGCGGGTCACTGACCGTTTACTGGCTTTGCTGGAGGAAAAGAAAAACCAGAATCTCATCAATCAGAGATCACAAATCTTAAATCTCTGAAGAATTTGAGTTCTTAAATTCACATGCGAATATTTGCGATACACAAAAATCCTTTTCTGCTGTGAACTGAAGGCGCATGCAAGATGACAACAAACCAGTGACTGTTGCATTTACAAAAGCTATTGTTGTTGTTTATCCAAGACTGTTCTGTAAATGTGTCCTGCGTCTCGTCTGCTCCACAGTGACGCGTGGAAAGTTACGCTGCTTCTTTATGTAAAGCTGACAACATGGCGGATGGTGATAGCAGAGAGCTGTGAGCGCTACGCACGGCTCTTTAACGCTGAACATCACCATGACGCATTTGTGCAGCGAAACGAAAGCACAGTGAGGACAAGCGAAAGGCGAGCAGCCACAGTGTGAAGTGTGAAGTGTGCTGGTGCTGCTGGACTGGACTGCAGCTAAACTGTTGCCAAACACAAACATGTAATCACTCTCACTACAGGAAACCAAGTGCAGAAGGTCAATAAGAAGAGGACAGAAAATCTCACCAGTGAAGTTAGGGAATAAACCAATGCAGACTGAAGGCACAATACATGGACAAAAGTATTGGGCCAGCTGCCCATCACACCAACAGGGACTTTAATGGCGTCTCATTGTAAACACTCAGACAGCTCAGCAGCTCTAACAGCTTCCACTCTTCTGTGAAGGCTTTCCACAACATGTTGGAGTGTTTCTGTGGGAATTTGTGCCCATTCATGCAGTAGAGCATTTGTGAGGTCACACACTGATGTTGGACCAAAAGGCCTGGCTCACAATCTCCGTTCCAGTTCATCCCAAAGGTGTTGGATGGGGTTGAGGTCAGGGCTCTGTGTGGGCCAGTCAAGTTCTGTGTGTGTGTGTGTGAGTGAGTGTGTACCTGGTGCATTGAAGGTTTCATGCAGTCAAGCATGATTAAACGAAGAGAAAAGTCACAAGTGACAGTCTTCATTGATTCACTCTCTTCATCCTGCTTAAACACATTTAACGTGTTTAACGCAGCAGAAACACACGCTTACAGTATGCTGTCACATTCACTCGACACTCATGATCTCTCAGTCTGTGTGTTGTGTTGTGTGTGTGTGTGTGTGTGTGTGTGTGTGTGTGAGCAGCTTCAGAGGGCTAACACACTCATGACTTCCTCTTCATCACTAATCGCTCTCATCTGGTGATCTTCTTGATCTCTGCTCTGCTGTCTGATACACAACAGAGCACTGCAGGCCCCCTGAGACGCCTTAAAACCAGGTTGTGTGTGTGTGTGTGTGTGAAAGAGAGAGAGACTGTGGTTTCACAGAATCAGACGGGACAGTAGGGGACTGAGTTGGAGGGCATAGTTTGTGGTCTGGGCTGATGGTAAAAGTGTGTTTGTGTGTGTGTGTGTGTGTGTGTGTGTGTGTGTGTGCTTGTGTGTGTGTGTATGAGAGAGAGAGAGAGAGAGAGACAGAAAATGGTTTCGCGGAATCAGCTGTCCGGTAAAACGTTTTGTCTATTATTGGAACAAACAGATGAGTGTTTGCGGTTGGCATGGAGACACAAACAAACTGTTGATGAGAACCTTCCTGATGCTAATTAAACTCTAAGAGACACTAAACAGCTGTCCCCAGAATGGTTTAAGACTGACTGACATTCCTTATTTAGGTTTGATTAAAGGATAAGAGTGGGATTCTTTTATTTTTCCTTTTTTATTACTGTCAGAAATTCTTCCGAATTTGACCCTAAATGGGGGGAGAATAATGTCCAAAATGAACTTCGTGCTGTGTTGGAGAAGACTTGAAATGAGTGACTGAGACCGTAAACAAAACTGTTTACTGAGGTCTTAAATCATGTGGGAAGCAGGCTCATTTGTTTCATAAGCTAACATACACCCCGACTTCTTTTGGAAACCAGTGGAGTCGCCCCCTGCTGGCCATTAGAAAGAATGCAGGTTTCACTTTTCAGACAAGGAAGCTCCGTTCATATTTTGTACCGTCAATGTTATCCCAAAACTGGAAGACACATAAAAGCCTTACTGTTTGAGCAGATTCTTTTGTTGTAGTTTTTAATAGTTAAATGCTTCTAATGATCTCTCTAATTACAGAAAAGTAAGGCTGGGGGGCCACATCACTCACAGTCGGAAGCAGAAAATATATTGTCAGGGCCTCTAATGTCTGAAACCTTCACTAAACTAAAGTCACGCTTGGTTCAAACCCCAGATAAGGACCTGACCTTCCCTTAATACCAACACTGACGTCCTCAGATCAGACTGTAGTTACACTGGGAAACTCCCGAATCCGGAGCCGTTCCCAGGCCACATGGGCTAATCTAATCCCTCCAGTGAGCTCAGGGTCTCCCCGCCAGTCGGATGTGCTCTGGAGGCCTCCTGATCCGGATGTGCCCTGGAGGCCTCCTGATCAGATGTCCGAACAAACGTAGACGTTCATTCCGATGTGAAGGAGCAGCGGCCCTCCTCCGAGCTATCTCCGGACGTTCAAGCCCTCACTCGGTCTGCAATGGGCGAAACCCCTTCGTATCTGCGATCTCATTCTTTCGGTGACCATATGTGGGGGTTGGAAGCGCAGATCAACTGGTGAATCAACCAAAGACAGAAAATACCAAAAGCTTTTCCACTTGAGATTCAGGGAGGCAGGAAAAAGAGGGGGGGGGGAACGCAACGCTGCAAACAATTTACTATCGACTCATTCCATCCAAACACCTCACTAAACATCTCACCACCACCCCCCACTCCCGTCTCCCCCCCAGAACGTTGTACAGTACTGGGTTTGGAAGGTGGCTCGGGAAATCCCATAAAAGAGTGTGTGTCAGCGAGATGACAGAGTGAGACAGACCCTTCAGTGGGTCTAGAGCTGCAGTCTGTATACAAACACACACACACACACAAAAACACACAGCATACCCCACACAAAGAGTCCGGGTCTTGACTCAGCACCATAAACCCACCGTCCCATCATGCTTGGCGGCAGCATCAGCGGTGAGGAAGCCTAAAGTGATGACATGATGTGTGACATCACTCACAACACAAATACACTTTAGATTAGTAGCAGACTGGCAGTGTGACGTGTGTGTATGAGAGAGAGAGAGACAGGCACACACCTGCAGGGGGGGTATAAGTGATCTCTGTAATTATGTACACACACACTGTACAGCTTAATTCCACAGAGCAAAGCTTTGAGACACACACACACACACACAGTGACAGAGCAGCCCTGAGGCCTGTCTGACAGGACAGTTTAGTGGTCTCATTAGCAGCATGTGGAATGCCAAGAGATAATTAACCAGGAGAGATGAAGAGGGGGAGGAAGGGTGAGTGTTGGCAGTAAAAGACGAGAGAGAGAGAGACGTTCTTTATGAGGTGGATGAAGTGAAAAGATGATAAAACACCAGAGGGGGAAGGAAACTGACTTTGTCTCGTCTGCCAGTTGAAGCCCACAAACCACTTTCACCCAGCAGCTGAGGTCCAGACTCAGGCAGATCTGCAGGGAGGAACACGATGAGATGCAGAAGGAAGGGATTTAAAAGGTGGTGTGCTGCTTAAATCAAGAGAAAATACGACGAAGCGCAGTGGAAACGTTCAGCGATTAAATGAAGCTTCTGCTGAGGAGATGAAAACATCGAGGTGGAGCGATGAGGAGGCTGCAACCTTCCTCACATTAATCTTTGAAACAAACAGAAACTCCACCTTCTTCTTCTGCAGAGGACTACGAGCACCTGGATGGGGAATGAGCGCCACCTACTGTTTACCTGCATGAAACAACTTGAACATTCAAATAACAGCAGCGAGGGGAAACACGCATGAATTCACATTTTCTCTTCCAGATTTTCTGAAAATTCGGTGAAGAGTTGAGCTTCATTTGGCTGGTTAGTCTGCCTCGAAACACTTCCTGACTTCCTCTCAAACATACAGAAGATGTCCTGTTAATCCACACACGTCATCGTGAACAGGTTTCAGTTCGGTTACTGAGAGAGAAGTTACTTCAGACCACAGAAACAGTCTTAATTAAAAGACCACTACAGCTTTTTTATTTGCTTGTTTTTTTGAAATATGGAGCCATTTAAAATTATGTTTGTGCAAAATTCTTCTGAAGCGTTTTGAGTGTGTTTGACTGTGATGAAAAAGTCAAAGTAGTAAAACGACTTTTCAAGCTTCGCTGCTCTCAGTGAAAGTCGTGCTGTGAAATGTGTTTAAGTTCTTTTTCCTCACAAACAACATCCAGATACTCTGATAATTAAATATTTGAATCAACTCGCTTTTATTTGAAGTAATTCAGGATAACAGTGTCAAAATGTGATTTTATTTCAGTATGAACAGATGTAAAAAAAAATAATAATAATGACAAGATGCTGACAAGATGCTGATGCACAAAGCAAACCTTGCTAAAAACAAAAAGAAAAAAAAAGATAAGGTTTCAACAGGCAGCAAAGTAATCAGTTGTCATCTAAACTTAGTGTCACTCATGCCACTCATGTCTTTACCAGTTTTTGTCCACAAATGAAACTTTGGTACTGAAAGCTTAATGTGAAACAACTGTGGCCGCCCGACAGCCTGCAGACTTGATGCTAATCGCGTCTGCTGTCTCATTATCTAAGCTGAGTTCTTAAAATGAAACAAAACCAGATGCTCATTTACGTCTGGGGGCAGACAAAGAGGCTCGAGCCAAAGCTGACAGTAAAACAGCTCCACTGTGTTGTACCGATGGGGAGAAAGCAACACCTGCGACTGAGAACGTGTGGATCTGTGGGAGAGTTTCTCCCTCCGACCCCTGAACAAAACGTGTTTGCATCTCATAAACAGCTGACTCGCCTTCAGGACAAACCCTGTCAAAATCTGTCTTCTGCAAAGACACTAAACCAACAGGATAAGTTAAAAAACAAACTTCAACGTGTCATTTCTAGTTCTTCCATTTGTCTGATTTGTATGAAACTGGAATTTCTGGAATTTTAAGGATCAGACTGTTTTTGATTTCAAGAAGAATTTTAATCACTAAATCAGGAGCAGCACCAGGTAGTGACACTTGGACATTTTGTCTGCTTGTTAAACTGCTTTTTAAAATATCAAAATTAGAAGATCATCTCAACAGTGGCGCAGACGCTCTGTCCAAACCAGAGACAGAGAACATGTCCGTCCCTCCTCAGAGCTCCCAAACAGCTCGTCTTCTTCGTCATCCAGCTCACTTTGTCCAGTGAAGCCAAATGTTAATGTAAGCAACGTAACCGTCAGAAAACCCTCAGTAAAAAGTCAAAGCAAACCAGAAAACATTCTTAAAGGTGATGATATGTAAACTCAGTAACTTTGCGTGACGTGTTTGTAGGCGAATGAGAAAGAAGATGGAAATGCATAACTGTGGTAACTAAGGCAACTTTAGCAGGACCAGAGACGTCCCTTCCTGTCCACAGGACGGTCTTTGTCTTGGACTAGACAAGGACGAAAATGCACGGCAGGATGGAAAAATGTGGAATCCGCTCACTTCCTCTCCTCCCGTGGAGATGTTTGCTTGTTTGGAGAGGAGTAGAAGATAAAGATAAAGAGGAAGAGGAGGAGGAGGAGGAGAGGATGTGAGAGTAGAAAAAGGAGAGATCCTCTGTTCGTTCAGCCACCTGTTCAATAAAGTCTAAAAGTCTTTTAATCCTTGTGTTTTCTGAGAGGAAAAGGGGAGGAGTAGAAATATAAATAAAGAACCAGATGGAAAAGGAGGTTTGTTTAGTGCCTCCTTCACATCCTTCGTTCATCTTTATCGACGCACGATTCTGACCTCCTTCTCCTTACAGAGTCTGTTGGTTCAGAGTTCCCACCGTTAAGTGCTGCCCTCCGCGGCCGGCCGGCAGGTCGGCTGGCTGGTCGGTCGGCTGTCCCGCTGACAGTGAGGTGTGGTGGGCGTGGCCTCAGTCAGTCGGGGCTGGGATGACGCAGATGTGCAGGAAGTTGTCAGGGTGGCTGAGGTGTTCGCTGAGCCACTGCAGAGGCGTCTCGAGCAGCGGTTCGATGCCGTGGATCACCACCTGGTAACGCTTCTGCTCACCTGGAGGGGAGACACACAGGGACGGTTTGTGTAATGACTTAGCTAACGGCTGACATCTTTTAATTGGTTTGTTAACACCAACTTCTAATTTAAAAAGTTAACTGCAGCATTTTATTTTTATTCATTCGGTTGCATCTTATTTATATTCTTAAGGTTCTTCTCTGTTCTCCTTTGAGGTGGTCCATAACTTTGAAAAAATGCAAAGAGAACAAAGAAAATTGGAGAAAAGAAAGGACTAAAGAGAGAAAGAACAACAAGACTGCAGTGAAAAGACAGCAGAAAGAAGGATTGGAGGGACATACTGACATGAAGAGGAAGAAAAAGAAAAAGAAAAGAAAACAAGTGGAGAAAAGGATAAGAAGGTAGAAAACTAAGAGAAAGGAAAAGCAAGAGAAGAGGAATGAGAATAAACAGCGGAGGAGAGACAGAGCGAGATGTAGAGATAAGAGGAAGTGAGTAAGTTCAGAAACAGCACCTGGAAGAAAAGAGTTTAAAAAACAGGAGGAAAGGAGACAGCACGTGAAGAGAAGAGAGGAAAACAGATGGAAGTGGAGATAAAGGAGAAATAATGTGGAGATACTGGGTCAGAAAAAACTAGAGCGAGTAGAAGATAAAAAGACAAAAATGGTGGAGAGAAAAAAGGAAGAGAGATGGCTGCCTGAGGTGAGAGCGACCACATCAGACGCTGCAGTAATACCACTGCTGCTGTGGCTGACAGAGAAAGTACGACAGCTAATGCGACTGTGTTCAGTTATGAGGCACAGGCGAGTGACAGTTGATTGTTTCTGACAAGATTCGAATTAACTTTCACTCTGACGGTTTGTACTTTCAGACTGTGTGTGAATCTCTCGATGGTGGCCTCCTGTTACTGACCCCGCCCACCGCTGAAAGGCCACGACCGCAAATCGTCCGTTACGGGCAGCGACTCTGTCAACCTTCTCGACCTTCTGGGGTCGTGCCATTTGCAGTCAGGAGATTTGTGACGATTAAGTGGCATTCAGGGAGCCTGAAAATTTGGGCTTGTGTTTTAGCGCAGAATTTTTTTAAAATATAAAACCGTGTTACAAAAAGAAAGACGTGAGACAGGAAGAGTGAAATTAAAGATTAAAGAGCTGAAAGTCAGGATTTCTCAGCGTCTACTGCTTTAATTTTTCTCTTGCGTGTCCTCCAAGTTTGTGGACTTTGTGGTCGTGCGGTCCTGAAATGCTGTAATATTCCTTTAATGATAATTCACATTTTCTTGCCTTTGTGGCTTGGATGTTGAACCACCACCCGAATCAAGCAGGAGCCCTTCGTTGCATTTCTCACTCCCTCGTTTTCCTTTAATCTCTCCACTATCACTATCTAATAAAGGCACAAAATGCCTCAAAAAGCAATCATAAAAATGAATCAGTTGTATTACATGAATTAATCTAAAACAATCAAAAACTGTATTAGAAAATGGATTAGAAAAAGTGTGGCCACCACAGATTTAAGCTCTTCAAAATTTAATTTGACAATAAAATACTTTAAATTGAAATAATAAGATAGGCCTTTATTAGTCTCACACGGGGGAAATTCACCATGAATTTTAAGACTCTTTCAGGGCTTGAACACAATCTGTTACACATATTGTCAAACGTATACTTTTACATTCATTTAGCTCCGTTATTCTAATCATGAACTGGCGCACAGATGTTCCCTCAACGCTCTTGACAATTAAATACAGAAGTATTTCATGCTTAAGTTCACATGAAAATTGAGATCATGATCATTTCAGGACTTAAAAGCCGAGTTAAGGGTTTTCACATCCTGTGTGCACTCTGGTTAACAACATTTTCTCTTATTCAGCTTTAGATGTTCATTCACTTGTGGAAATTTAAACAAAAATCTAATTAGAAGGAGTAAACAGTCCTACAAAAATACTTAAAATGTCCGTCTTAAATGTCAGTGTTTTTGCATACGAATATATATTTATATATTTATTTAAATAAAAATATACAGGTGAGGTCAGGTGATTGAACAAATCGGTCACGTTTAAACAAAACTGACTGACTTTAGTGATTTTAAGTGTTTGTCTTACACTGACTTCATTAGAAACCTGTCAAACTTGCTCACCTGTTTTAAGACAAATACGACTCTAACCTCACGTCAAAGACCGATTAATGTTTTGCGACGAATATTTCTGAAATTCTGTGGTGAGCAAAACCAGAAGCTGTAAAACAGGAAAGGATTAACGATTAATGTTTGTTAACGTGAAAACATTTAATGCAGCTGTCCTCAGGTTGGTTAGTTTATGCTATTAGTTTAGGTTTCAGTTTAAAATTGATTCTATAAATAATAATACATTTATTTTGAGTAATTATTTAATTATTTAATTCAAAATAGAAGTATAGAATCAAAATAAATCAATACAAATGTTTGGGAATTGGCATTTCAGCTTCTGACTGATTATGCCCAACGTTCATAGACAATCATGTATATGGCGGATGTTCTGTGTGGGTGAGAAAGACAGTGATGGGCCTTTTCCCAGCCGTCACTCTTGACCACACACACACGCACACACACACGCACACACGCACACACAGGTTGTCCTCATTCATCCACCGATACATGACATTTTACCTCCACGTAATATCAGGAGGACGGTTAAGACCGAGTGTTAACTGCCGTCTGAGAAGCAGCTCCACCCTACACCTGCTTACTGCCTGGCAAACAGCAACAAGTAAGAAGCTAATGTCAGGAAACAGCAAAGGGTTTCGTCTGCTGACTACAGATGTGCACATTTAGGCCAGAGGTGGGTGACTACTTAGGTGACTACTTGATTGGGAAATATTAAAAATTTCCCAGTTGTACCAATTATTTGATTGTATTTATATATATATATATATATATATATATAGTTAATCAATTTATTTTATTTAAAAAATTGGCAAGTACAGGCCACAACATGGCCACAACACAAAACCAACCAGAGCACGTAATATGTAACAGCTAAACTGATATTTTAATACAATTCTCATTCCAAAAGACTTGTGATGCTGTGTAAAATAAAAACAAACACAATATTTAATTTTTTAACTCACCAACTCTGTTAATTTTTGTGAATGTACACACTTCAAACCATTTGGGTGACTGGGAAAGCCGTGTGCTGCTAGCAAACACCTGTTTGGACCAGTCCACAGGTAAACAGATGACCATGACGGAGCATCCTGGAAAGGTTCAGGCGTTCACAGGCGATGACAGGGTGACTTCCCCACTTTCAAACTGTTTTTGGAAATCATGGACATCAGTGTGGCTTTGGAATATGAAGAGCACAGGGGCTAGACTGGCCTGCCTGCAGTCCAGTCCGGGACAAGAACGCAACACGACTCCAGAGACCTCAGAACGTTAACTATCTCCCCCAGTGCAGGATTTGTACCGTATTTAATTGAATCTCGGTGAAACGGTTTGAAAATCATTGTGTTCCGCGTTCATTTACATCAAACAAATCATCCAGACGGAATCAAGACCGTAACTGAAGTTTGGTGGGTTTGGTAGGCTGTGCAGGTGTAGGCAGAAGAAGAAAAGCGAACAGATTTCTGTTGAAAAGAAAATAAATCATAAATGTGTGATCACTGGAGCAAAGAACAGGACATGCACGTGAAGGCAAGAGGAATCTGTTCATTAAAAAATGATTTGTTCATGCAGTGCAAAGTATGAGGCAAAAAATAACAAATATTAATTGTCATTAACTGACTCTTTATTTGTAACTAAGACCTGTTTGAAGAGTAAAGAAGCTTAAGGATTGAAAGTAGAGTTCTGATGGTGCATTGTTGGCTTGCTGCACTAAAACCACAGAGCCACAAGCTTCAAAAAGAGAAACCAGCTAAAACTCAAGATATCAAAGTGCTGATGCGATTTCCTCCTGACTGAAGCGAGTCAGGTTACTTTCATGTTTTACAGCCTTACGACAATATCTAAGATAAAGCAGCTTAAAGTGAGAGAAAGCTGAGCTGAGAAGCAGCTGAGAGAGGGTGAACTCGAAGAAGGAAGTCGCTGTGATGGAAGGAAATGATGAAAGAAATGAAGAAGCTACTAAAACGAACGTACTGTGAAATGCAGAGCAGCAAAAACTATATGAAAATGTTAGTTGAAGGGAACTGAAAGGATTTAATTTGAATTAAATGATTACAGAAAGCAGCAGGCTGCCCTGGCACATACTCAAAGGAAATGCACAGGCTGAATTTTATCAGGTGAAGTGAAAGCACTTCAACACACTGAAGTGTGCTGAAAGGAGTTACACAGGTGATTATCAGTCACTGATAATAACCAGGACCAACCAATTTCACCATTTGTGTTTAACAAAAAAGAAGAAGAGATTTTTGGTGGTTAATTTGAAGTAAAAAAAAAAACAACAAAGAAAACAAAACAAAAAACAATGCAGCAAAATTCAAGGAGAACAAGATTTTAAAAATACCACAAAGGGCACAAATATTTTTAAAATGACTTGTCTCTAAACTATGTCTAAAAAAAAAAAAAGCCTAATTACAAATTCAGGGTATTGCTATATAAATAATTATTTTTCCTGTTTTATTTTTTCTTTACAGATACGTTTTATGTTTTTACTTACTCTTTGCAGCAGCACTTTAAAAGGGGGTTTTAAAGTTTTTTAATTTTCAGAAGAAAACGACTGAAGCGGATATAAAAAGTAAAACAGGTGATGAAATCACTTGAGCTGATTAACACACGACTGGTTAAGTGAGTGAATTCTGAAGAACACGTTTCAACATTTTAGCCCGAAAGTAAAAGGTGCGAAAGGTGTGATCCTGCCTGTGTGAAAGCAACAAGTGAGAACACACTTTCTCTGATCTCTGTCAACACACACACACACACACACACACTTCTGGGTGGTGTTTCTTAGCCATATCTTAACCTTTAGCCTAGGTTTTGCCTGGTAATAGGCAAGATGTGGGCAGAGTAGGTGTATTCTTAGAGTCTCACTATGAGAAATGAGGGAAATTCACAATGAGCCACGCCCCCGACACACACACACACACACACACCACTCAAACAGATATCCTACAGATCATCACCTGAGCCGCCAGCACCAGTAAATCACTCATACATGTAGTCTCATGCTCACACACCGGCGATTCAGAGATGCACTCGAGTGAGAAAAATGCAGACAGAAAAACTGTGACACGTGAAGTCAGCCTGATTTGTAACCCTGCATGGTTTATCGTATTTTGCTCGTCATCTTCAGTAAGAACTCCTGCAACAAGCACGTTGTTAATGGCTGCCACTGATCAGAGCCGCCCAGGCCTGTTAAGCTGCAGTAACAGCTTCCACAGAAGCAGACGTTACTGTTGTGTTTTCCAACATGGAAGCAGAGCTGCTCTCAACATTTCCAGTAAGGTTAAAGAAATCAGAAATCAAGGAACACTTGTACATTTCTAATAAAGTTTTTAAAGACCCTGATATTTTCCAGTCAGGGGAGCTTGGGAATTCAGTATTTCTGGAGCTTGAACCAAACTCAAAACTAAAAGCTGCTGCTACAATTTTGACAACTTTAATTTGTTTTTTACAACGTTAATCTGCTTTGTTTTTCAAGTGCCTAAACTTTACAGAAATAAAATTCCAAATCGCTGGACTGCCCCTTTAATTTATGACCAATCTGATCCAAAGGACACTCGCCCAGTCTTCTTACACTGAATAAATTCTTATTCGCTTGGTTAATTAGGGCTGTAATCAACCAAAGAAATTCTTGGTCGACTGAAGCCCTCAAATTTCAACTAAAAATCAACTAAAGGGAGGGGGGGGCTACAAGGACTAGTACTCTATTATTAATTATACTCTTTATATTAAATCGTTCATTATCATTATTTTGCACTGAGATTAATTAAACAGTCTGTCGGCTCTGACAGCGTTTTGGATCACGTACGTCTGCGTAATATCACAGTCCTTGATTTCAAAAAATAATAATAATATAGTAATAATAATAATTGACAGACACTATCATTTCGCTCTGTGTCCTGTGAGTCGAGACTGAACACAGGAGCTCAACTTCGCGGCTGAGACACGAACAGATTATTAACTTCAAACTTTTACTTTCCTCCTGATGAAATTAACAAGATCGACCAGTCCACCGTCCATTATATTATTTTAAACTGGCTTGAGTCATTACTATAATAAGCATAATAATTACCTGGAAAAAATGTGAAATAATAAAATGAATGTATTACAGTGCTATTAATAAGGCCAAAACAAGATGCACAGAGCATGTGCACACGCCAAGCATCAAGTCCCGTTTTAGCCCTCTGCTAACTTGAATATAGATTAAATAACTGAATCATGTGACTTTTCTAGACGTTACAAAAGTTATCAAACCAAACAGTTCCAATTCTGACAGAAACGAGTCATTTCACATGGACTGTACTACTCATTTCATCAGCCGCTTCTTTCATAATGTAAGCTTATGGAAAAAAGTTTATGAGCCCCAGTACATGACACGTTGAATGTGACAGTTTTATGGAAGTTTTACTGAATTCTTAAAAGCCTGATCCAGCCCAGATCGCTGCAGGACATTACTTTCATAATCAATTAATCTGTCACCATAATAGATGATTGATGATTAAATTGATTAATTTAATAGTTGACAACTAAGTCATGATTCGACTAACAGATTCAGCTCTACCCTGCTGCTGTGACTCTGACACAGAAGTGACTCAGCCATCATGTGCATTACATGACAATGTGCTGAAAGGGGCTTATGTTACTTCTTGTTAAACTGGAGACAATTTTCCACCACGAAAACTCCATTGTGAGGGCGCCCCCTAGAGGCAACAGCATCCCCAGTTTGCGTTGTATATCAGTCACTTCACTTCTGCCAGCCGTTCAGTAAGAGCATAAAATGCCCAAATAAGTGGTAACTTTATAAGCATCAGCCAGTAGCTTGGAAAGCAGTTAACAACATCAGAGTGACATTACTAAAAAGACAAGTAAAACAAAATCTCAACTGTTTAGTTTCACTTTTGATACCACCTGAATACCATTTTAACATTTCACAAGACTGAAATTATAATAATGAAATTATAATGAACTGCTGTATCATTCATGTACTTTTTATGTGCTGTTGAAAATCACTATTACATCAATTCTATTCAGCTCAGTTTCAAAGCAGTTCAAAGCAGTGACCACTTATTTAACCCTTACAGGGAAAAAAAATAAGGATTACAGTACAGGTTGAGGTTTTGATCCCCTATGAACCTGCCCACAGGTGAGGGTGCAACAAACATCAGCAGATTCATCGTGGAAAACACTGTGAGGATGTTGCCCAGGCATACAAACTTACGGGTGTTTTCCCACCCTGACTAATGCTTGGTTCTGTGATTCATTAAAGTGGCACTGAAGTGTCGACCATTAACATTAACCATCTCCATTAGAAGGTTTGCCATGATCAAATGACTGCTGTGTGTTAAATATTCACTCCACTGTTTCAAGCCATAAATGCGTACACTGACTTTATCCTGTTATTTCCAGAGCAGCCATAATTTACTTTGCTTTGTGATAATATTTTCTGTCATGATCCAAATTTCACTGACATATCTGTCAAGTAGTACAACATCAGGTGTGATCACCTGCTCGACATTCAGTCTTCAGTTTTACAAGAGACTCATTGCATTTGACAAAAACTTTAATCATGACATAACACTGAAATAAAAAACTCCAAACAACATATGCTTCTTTACTAAAACACATCATGCGGTTTCTCAGTAATGTGACTTTTAACCTGCTGGGGAAAATGTTGAACTTCAAAGTGAAAAAAAAAAAATTCTGTGACTGTTTCAACAATATTTACTTTACTTGGTTTAAATCTAATTATTACTCTGCATACAAATGCATTTGAGGACATATTTCAATATCTGGTAAGTGAGAGTTGTATACTGGGTGAGTGAGAGCAGAGCAGACAGGGAGGCAGCAGTTATCAAAGTCAAAAAAAAACAAAAAAACAAATTATCAGTATCTTGTCTGCAAAGTAGCCACCACCATCTGAATAAAAATGGGCTAATCTGAACACTGACACACACACACACACACACACACACACACACAGCTTGTGGTTGAGCTGTACATGACCGCCGGCCAAGACGACATGTTTTGTCAGCCGAGCGAAGCCAACCGCTATTTAGAAAGACCACAGCGCTGCTCTCCTCACAGCCAAACACACAGTCTGCCTGCATGACTGGCATCTGGTCACACTGACTGATATAACAACAAGCTACCAAATGATTGACTGACTGGTGGGAAGTTCTGTCCGAGAGAAAACTATCGAGACAAAGCACCAGTTATTGATCAATCTAATGCTTTGTTTAAAATCAATTCATCAGCACCAAATGTACAAAAAAAGACATGAAATTTCCCAGAGTCCAAGGGGAAATATTCAAACTGATTTTGTCAAGTCAACAGTCCAAAAAAGACCAAATATATAAAACAAAGGAAAAACACAAATCCTCACATTTGAGAAGCTGACACCAGCAACTATTTGATTATTATTATAAAAATATCAGACATTCCAGCTGTCTGCTTATCAACTGATCAATAAATGATTTCTGCAACACTTGAGCAGCAAGAAAATCAAATACAGCGTCGTGTCATTGAAAATACATGTGCTGCCATAGTGTGAGTGATGCAAGCCGAGCTGCTCTGGTTTCAAAAACTGTATTTGAGTTTGCAGCTCGCAGGTTTGCATGCAGCGACATTTACACGCCTCCACCACGCCAACGTTACTACTGAGTGAAAGCTGCATTCGAGCTTTTGTGTTTTGTTGATGCCGGTGATGAGGAGAAGCCGTGAAATTCCTAAACAAACCTTCCCAGAGCTCTCCACAGTTAATCTCCTCTTTCCATAGATATTAAACCACAATACTACTGGACACTACAATTAAAAAATAAGAAGGAAGTACTGAGACACTCAACACAGAAACCAGCTGTAGATACAGAAAAATCCTCCTCCTCCTCCTGCTGCTGCTTTGCTTCTTTGTTTGACACTAGAGAGCAGTGCCATGAATTTACCAAAAACTAACATTTGAAGCTTTATTTTACTAACTGAGCATACAAATAAATTCAGTTTGTTTCTTATGTTTGATCAGTTCTGATTTATTTATTTGATGTGTCTGTTTTTGGTTCTTGCACATCTGGCACTGTGTTGTAGACAACAGTAACCCACCTGTATGGACACTGTAGCTTTTGCAGATGAATTTGGAGTTGTAACTATAATTGTTTCTTCTTGTGTGCTGAACTGATGTCAACACACAAGGTTAACTCTGATCATTTTAAATTGTAATCATGAGTGTGTGACAGAAAGGTAGCAGTGCAGCACTACTGTCTAATCTAGCAGTGTCCTTCTACAAGTATATTTAGTATATGGGTGAAACTCCAACAATATACTGCACAAATTGATAAAAGTAAAACTTCATAGAACTACACAAGTAGCCACACAAAAAGAAACCAAATAAAATAGTGTAAAATCTGCACTTCAGTTATTGCTGTGCCACAGAAAAAAGTCCTCTGAGACAAACTTGAATTTGGACTGAAAAATTAAAAGTAAATTGGATTTATTAAATCTGGGTCAATAATTGACTGAACTGATATAGACAGACATTTATAATATGAACTCATACTCAACATAGTAATATTGAGCCCAGCGATCCAAACACATCAGTAATGAATGACAACGCTAGCACAAGATATCAACATTTTTGCACATTTTCCACCAATTTCAAACAAAAACAAACACCTCTCTGAATTCTAGAAACGCTTCCAGGCTTCACAGCCTTTTTACAGTAAAGTTGCAACAATAGAATTAGAAAGCAAAAGATCTCTGCTGACCACATTTGAATCAACAATAGGCCGAGATGTCGAGCAGGCTTTCGAGTCATTCTGAATTCCCCTGTCTGGCACACATCTAACACGCCCGCACATATGAACCATAACCCACGATCTGCTGTATCAAAACAGCCACTGAAACCTGCACTGCCCCCCCCGAAGTGAGCCGACCCATTTGATCAGGGCAAACTGCATTGGCAAGCCAGCCAGCCAGCCAATAGTGTGTGGGATGTGCCACAGATGTGACCGAGAAGGGAGGGCGTGGGAGGAGGAGCGAAGCGGAGAGACGGCTGGATGCTTTATCATGTGGATTTGTCACTCAAAAAAGAGGGAGGGGTAGGGGTGGGGTTGTGGGTGGGTGGGGTAAGATGGGGTGGGGGGTTTCCTTTGATTGTTCACAAGCAATGATCAGTGCGGGGGTTTTTCATGATTGGGTTCACCTCCGATAAAACCTGAAAAGGAAAAAAAAATCTTTCCTTACGAGAATTGCGTGTCAACACACGTGCGTCATGTGTGGGCAGCATCAGCATTTAGGCTGTGATTTTGGCACAAGGCCTTTTCCATATTCCTGCCAAAGCTTGCTCAATAATGCACCTGGTTCAAAAAACAAAACACAAGACAGACCAAAATTGACCACTGGTTCCAGTAACGTGCTGTTTTGGACTTGTTTGCAGCAGCGTAGGGAGAACACAGACTTTTCGGCTGCTGCTTGAGAGTGATTTGGGAATCCCCTTCTTTTGTCCTCTTAATTCAAGCCACCCCCGGTTGTTTACTGTGACTGGTTTCTAGGTCCCACAGGGGTCAACGCCAATCCTCCCTCAGACATAACAGAGGGGAGGATTGTATGAAAAACCTTGGTTTTTGATGTTTGAAAGATCAGAGAGTGAAGTGGAGCACCCCAGATTTTCTTTTTGTTATATGTTAGGGTCCTGACAGAAAAAAAGTCCTCTGAACTCTTGAACAATACTACCAGAAGCCACCCTGTCCCCCACCCCTCCTCAAAAAAACACCACCCAATCCCTGAACACACGTCCCGGTCTCTCTAATCCAAACATGCCGCCATAATCTCCAGCTATCACTCGACTCATCTACCAGCCGAGGAAGAGATGGAAACCAAACAAACGACAAGAGACAAAGGGGACACTTTCACCTTGATCAGCCAGGCAGGCTGGCAGACTGAGGGAGGAGAGCAGAGAAAAGCAGAGATTTAACGTCAAAGACATGAAAGACAACTACAGCAGACAGGGAAGATGTTGGAGACTATACCTAAGAGAGCAATCGAGGATCAAAGAGGGAGGAAAAAAAAGAGTCTTAGATCAGGGAAAACTATGGAGAAAGAAAGGAACAGGAAAAGAGGAAGAGACTGTTTGGTAGAGACAGAGATATCCTCTGACTGCCACACAGATCTTAAGCCAACATTAAGTTTTAGCGAAACTACCCTGCAAATTAGTTGACAGTTTATATCAGTGGGAGCAGATTAATAGCAGAGAAACTGTCCGTGAGGGAAAAAAATCCTTAGAGCTGATATGATCTATCACCCAACACTAATTAACATTAATGATCAATACTACTCTAATTATTTGGGGTAAACTAAAAAAGTAAACTCCAAAAATCATCTGTGAGCGGAAATCTTAGCATATAGTTTATACAACTAGTGTGTTGTTGACATGAGGACCCAGCTAAGACCTCGACCTGAATTAACCAAACAGTGGAAGCAACATGTCACTGCACTGTGCATAAACATGACCTCTAACAACTGCACTTCAGAGATTTCTAATAATTCATAGGGTTTAAAATTATCTCAAGAACCTATGGAAACCAACAGATTATAAGAAAACAAGTGTGAGAGGTAAACATGCAGGAGAGCGATGGTGACAAAATGAGAGCAAATGTGAGACAGACAGACAGACAGACAGACAGTTGAGGAGGGAGGGAGGGAGGGGGGTGTTAATGGTTCTGTCTCCTCAGTGCAGGTGAGTCTCCTGCGGGTCCTCTGTCCTAACACACTATTGTCTCCTTATCTACTTCCTCTCTCCTCCCCTGCAGACACTGTCTGTTTAGACTGCTGCTTGGCCTCTCTCTCTCTCTCTCTCTCTCTCTGTCTCTCTCTCTTCTCATCTCTTCTTTCATTATCACCACACCTCCGCCACAGCTGCAACTTAACCGTATGCCACGAGTGCACAGGGCTGTCCGTATGTACTGTATATTAAAAGGCCTACTGTTTACATGCACACTGATAAGGATATTATATAGTTTATGTGTATAGTAATCTAATCAGTTTGCCAGTATTTTGCAGGTTTTTGATACTGACAAAGTTACTTGTGCTTTATGTTTTTTTTGACTTGGAGTGTTTTGTGATGTACACCAAGCATCTAGTCCTCTTCTGAATTTTAGAATGGTTTTATAACTAATTTATGTCTTTTCACCGACTGTGTTTCTCCAGTGAAATGAAATGTATTCACCAGATCCAGTTCTGTTAAATGTCCCACAGCACACACACCATTTAAATAAGAGCTACCACGATTAGTCGATTAATCAATCAGTCAATCAAAACAATGAGCTGTTCTGATAATCGATTTTTCCTTTCATGAACTTTGTTAGCTGACTGTGCCGATCCCTTCATTTTGGGCCACTCATTGCCATTTTTCATATGTACTTATGAGGAAACTAATCATCCTCCATCTACCTGTTTAGACTCTCCTTCTCTTTTCCTCCTCATGTCTCTGTTCTCTCTATCTGCCCATCATCTCCTTTCCTCCTCACACATCTTTGTTCACTTGTTCTGGCAGCTGCCACTGTTCTCCCTTATCTAGCCCCCCCAGTGGGTGTATTATCTGAGAGAGTGGATCTCTGACATGCCTCGCGTGCTGTGAAAATAAAAAACAGGGAAGGAGAGGTGCTCCCTTTCTTCTCTCACTTCTGGAAGATGACAGGGCCTATTTTGATAAGGAAAACCCGAAATAAAACATGCTGCTACAGTATTCCTTACAGAAAGGTGCTGGTAATGTTTGACCTGATTCAGACATCTGTGAGAGTAGTGAGAATGATTTGGTCGTATTGTTCTTAATGACAGTATTATCGCGATACTCTGACCCTCCCTGTCGCCGTGTGTGTGTGTGTGTGCAGACGTACCGTCGTTTGGTAAAGCAGCTGGGTACATCTCTTTCAGCAGGTCGCCAAGTGTGTGAGCGTTGCCTTCAGGTGAAACGGGGCGAAACAGTTTCTGGATGAACGGCCTGTCGCTCAAAGTCTGCAATGAATTACAGCACGGTAAATTAACAAGCACAACAGCAACACAAATATACTGTACAAACACAGTGCAACCAGTGTGTAGTCAAGCAAGGTTAAGGTCTAATGAACAGAACAAAAGAATTGTTAGAATTGCTGTGCGGGGACTTTTTGTAAGTGAAGCATGTATGCACCAAACAGACTAACTTACAAGTTATGAGAACAATAACTGATTTATGCTCCTCTAAGAAAATGGCACACTTATAATCTGCAGCTTCCTTGATGATAAAACAAAAGAGATGGGAATAAAAAAACAAATATTTTAGAAACACATTTGCAGTGCGGATGTTAAGTTCACTTTTCTCTCAATGGTACAAATATGACCAAAAACACCAAATACTTTAGTATTTGTACTAAAGCGCACTGATATATGAATCAAATGATGCCACAAGGTTCCTTGAAAGTTCCATTTGACTTTGCGCCGCAGCCATAAAAGCACCATTTGGGATCTAAATGCAGCCGTGGCCTAGAGGTTGGAGAAGCGGCTTGTGATCGCTGGGTCACCGGTTCGATTCCGAATTTGGGTGTGGTGGAGATATTAATGCAAAAAATGCTCCACCCTCCATTAGCCTGCTCATGTGCCATTGAGCAAGGCACTTAACCCCCTCAATATGCCCTCCCGGGCGCTTGATGCTGCCCTCTGCTCCTGTGTGTGTTTCACTGCATGTAATTAGCCGGGTGTTGCATGTGTGTTCGACTAAGGATGGCAAATGCAGAGGAAGAAGTTTCTTCTTTATTCATCAGGCATGTGACATCAATTCAAAGAATTCCTGGGAAAAGCAGACAAAATATCCTGTAAATGGAGCAGTTTCATGTGAGGTAACATAAAGGGGAAATTCTGAAGTGATAAACAGAGTTCACAAGGTTAAGACAGTGGAAAAAATCCACACCAGTTTGCACGCAAATGCTGTGAACAACCAGGTTACTGAGCTGCGCTGGGAATGCAGCGCTTTGATGAGCCCAGCTAATCAGAATGTGATATTTGGCAATCTTTCGACAGATGTTACATGCGACGCTGACATGTTTTACTGATCAGAAACAGTCTGGAAGTCATTAGCTGCTGCTTAAGTATGTGCTTGGTCAAAACGTCAGCTTCTACACAGACTGAAAACACCTCTGGCACTTCTCCAGGTTCTCAAATGGAGAGAATGATGCAGTAAATCAGGATATTACATGTTACATGTTCAATTGCTCTCTTTCACCAATCCACAGAGTTTTGGTCTTGGAAATGGTTGTGTTTCAGGTGTTTGGGTCAGTGACACAAACTGGACACATGATACAAATGCCCAGTTTTATTAAAGTGATTAAAGTTTTAAAGTGACATATTTTGTCATTGGAGGGAACTCACTCCAACGAAATTTGTTCTCTGCATTTAACCCACCCAAGTGACGTGCACACACACACAGCAAACCCGGGGCAGTGGGCGACCGCGTGCAGCGCCCGGGGAGCAGTGGGGGTTAGGTACCTTGCTCAAGGGTACCTCAGCCATGGACACCGGGACGGGGAATCGAACCAGCAATCCACCGGTTACGGGTCCGACACCCTAACCGCTGATCCACGACTGCCCAGTGGGTTTGCATTTACATGTATATATGCTGGGGAAAAAAGACACAATGGCAACAAATTCAACTACCTCTCCAGTCTTGTCACAGAAATAGTGCAGAGATTAATCACATCAGCTCTTCAGTATCATTATTTCTGGAAAAATCCTTCAGTATTGATTTGACTGATTTCTTTTTCCTCTAACTATATGTGATCCTTTTACATTAAAGAGACATACTGTCACTTGAATGTCGCCCTGATGTGACCTCCTAACTATCAGTTATTTATCATGGGAGTCAACTACGGAAGAAACTAAAGCTTATCCTTCCTCTGACCACAGTGCAAATTACTCAGGGTAAAAGCGACCACTAAATGCCTACAATGTAAACTGACTAAGTCATGATGGGACAGCTAAACAAAGTGACGTATGCACCAAACATCCTCATGACTGTTCAACTCTGATCTGCAGCGCTGCAGCCACAACATTCCATGAGTGAGAGGTGCGGGAAACACGGTGGGAAATTACCACCAGACACTAGATAAAAATCTTGTAAAATCAGTCCAGATCAGAGCTGGTAGTTTACTCAAATAAAATCAACTTGACTTGAGATAATTGCTCACTTCAGATTGGATTTCACATGTTATAAATAATAAACGTTAGATGGTGGACCATTTGGCAGATGTTTAAAAATGGTGAAAATAGAAATGGAATCTAAAGATTTTTGGTGCTCTGTGGACATGAGTGGCCAAAGATGTGACATCTGTCCCACAATGAACAAGTCTGCCACTAAAACATGCTTCCAAAAAATTTAAATCACAGGCATCATCGGCAGAGAGGCAGGTTTTAGAGGATGCCTTCCTGTGTCACAAGTTCATATATTTTTGATGGACTGGGTTATATGAGAACCCAGCGCATCGGGTAAGAGAAGAGACCCAAAAATGTCACTGCCGGTCTGAGCAAATAAAGTGTGTTGTGGATAACATCACACAGGTTCATGGAGGAGCTATCAACTGTTCCTCTCTCAACATCCTATTACCACCTTGTACAATTCCACTTTGTATTGGGAGTCTGAAACCAAACGTATGTGGAAAAGCGTAGAATAAATGGTTTCCATGCGACAAAGACATCAGCTACAAAGTTAGACACACACACAAAACACGGAAGACATGAAGGCTGTCCAGCTTGAAATCATTTCCTGTCAGTCACTCACCAGCACACAGGCATGCTGAAATACAGGTGGTACTAAGTACTTTTGATGTATCATAAACCACCCAATAAAAAATAAGACCCAATTTGACAATTGACTAAAGAATATTTGGGTCATGGTACTGTACTTCAGCCTCCTGTATATCCAACCCGATTCTGGTATGTCAGCACATATGTTCTTTGTAAATGTCAAGAGTCTCACTATCACTTCAGAGTGGAGTTAAAAATTCAGTGGTTCTGGTTACCGAGTGACCCGTGTCCTCAGGGCAGGAGACAAGGCGCCAGGGACTGGACACCATTCAGGTTCATTCATTTGGTTAAGCATTTTTCGCATTAATCACTCCACCACACCCAAATTTTTCCTGCCCGTCCGGTGGGGGGAATCAAACCGGTGACCCTCCGATCACAAGCCACTTCTCCAACCTCTAGGCCACGGCTGCCGGCTTTTTTTTTTTTTTTTTTAACATGTTGTGCAGTAACTCAAAGACTTAACTTTGGAAAGTATTATCGCCCAGCCATAGTGATCGACAGCGGTCAGTTTGATGGACTGGGATTCAAACCTTGTCAACAGTTGGTTTGGTTTACTGACTGGACATTAAGGGACAATGGGAGAAACCGAGGCCTCAGAGAGAGAGAGAAGCGCAGTGCAGGCAGATACCCAACCTGAGGTGTCAAAAGGAGAGTCTGACATACAATAGGCCCCAATCATGGAGCTGTGAAAAGGAAACCGACCAGGACGGGGATCGAGTAACCGAGCGGTAACTACACACCACAGAGCCAGGCGTGAACCAGCAAGAGGAAGGTGGCAGTGGAGGCGCTAAGCCGACGCTCAGGTTACACAGAAAGACTGAGTCACTGACAGGAAGCACGGACTTTCGTGTGGGATCATCGGCAAGAGCCAGAACAGGGAGAGTGTGCTAAGTGACAGCTACTTCATTGCATTTTTAAATAACTAGCCATGAATAATTGAACCAGTCGCCACACAAAGAAGGAGCTATTGATCCCCAGGGAGAGAAGCGTGATATTGCTTGGATGAAGACACTTTCTTTTCAGCTGGTGTGACACCTTAGCTGGCACAGCAGCACATGGCGCCACAAAGAGAGCGAGGGCGAGGTGTCATTAGGATGCAGGTGAAAAGAGATGGCTCGCTCTCGCTGAGTGAAAAGAGCAGCGGAACTCAAGACATCGCCTAACTGATGGCGGGGATTCAATCTGCCTAATTGATGGTAAAACAAAGGGGGGAGAGGAGGACAGCACTGTCAATCAATATGAGTTTCCGTGAATCGAGAGGGGTGAGGGAAAGCATTTCCACTGAACTCTGAGACCAGCCATTCCTAAATTAAAGTTCCAGCCTCATCTTTAGCAGAACTTGAAATGCACACCCGTACAGGAGAAACTCCATCGTGGGGCACTGAATTGAATTCTAAATTATTTATCACTCTGCTGTTGCACGCTAACTTCAATCTGTCTCTGCAAGATGGTGTACGTGAACTCTGGGCACTTTTCAGAAAATATCTAAATAATATCTATAATCTATATAAAAAGTCTAGTCTATTTGTTGAAATCTAAAAATCTATTTAAAGTTGTCTGTCTAAAATATATGCTAGTAAATATTTTTCAACCATGATACAAATCCTTGAGGTCTATAAGCTTGTTCATAG
Source organism: Scatophagus argus (assembly GCF_020382885.2). Lineage (NCBI taxonomy): Eukaryota > Metazoa > Chordata > Actinopteri > Scatophagidae > Scatophagus > Scatophagus argus. The sequence continues at coordinate 24,456,437 of NC_058501.1, forward strand.
AGTCCACGGTATCACACTTTTTGTTTTGTTTTGTTCTATGCTTTTTTAAGCCTGTCAGCCTGCAGCTACTTGGTAGCAGGAGCAGCAACTTACAAAATGACGTTAGGATTTTTTTCCATTCACAGTCATGGTACAGCAGAATCCATTACTGTAAAGAAAGAAGCTAATGCCACAGGCAACAGGTGATACGCCTGTTTCCAGCATTCCCATGTTTTGTAATTGCGTAGTCATCACCTCCCCCTCGTCTCGGTCAGCCATTACCAGATATCTGGAAGGCAAGAAACATGCATTCCTCGAAACAGGCACCTTCTACTGCGCCACAACACGGGGGCGACAGCAGGCGGTGGACTGCCTGCTCTTGCAATGGGGGTTTGTCAGTAAGCGCTGAGTCATGGAGTGGGTACAGAGAGGTGTACCTGCAGAGCAACAATGTAAGTGATCTTTAAAAGGAAGATAGTAATTTTCACTTTCCGCGCAGCGAGACGGTCAGCCCCCTCCGGCTCTTTGAATCACACGATGGCGTCACTGCTGGAGCAGGAATATTCACCGGCAGCCAAACAAGTTCCGCCGCCAGCCAGAGCAAAGGGAGTGGTGGGCCGATGTGTGCGCACACACACATATTAACACACACACACACACACAGGCTGAATGAACAAAGACACATGAATGATGAACATGTGTACATGCAAAGAAATGAACAGAAACACAAGGGAGCATGAAAGGAAAAGCACTGGATTTCTAAAATTTGCAGAAAGGACACTAGAAACAACTGAGGAAAAATCCCAAAAAGGCGCGCACACACACACACACACACACACACGTCCATGCCTATGAGGTGTCTTCGTCTCCATGAGGAGTGCAGGCCAGACGGAAATGAGCCCTCTGTTATTTGGACTGAGTGTTGTCATTAATTCTGTCTGCATCAAACACAGCACATGTTATTTACACTAAAGACCACAATCTGGCTTTGAAGGACTCTGAGCATGTGTGTGTGTGTGTGTGTGTGTGTGTGTGGGAGGGGGGATCTTTCCTCTGCGTAAGGCCTGTGTCTCCCGTCAAGTCACCACAGTGACTTTGGAGCACAAAACAGCTTTGCTCTTCTTGTCGTTTCATTTGCTTTTTTAATGAATACGTCCAACTGGGTCCAAGTAATTTTAAGATTTTACTCACAAAGATGTGACATGTTGATATAAAGTAAAATGTTGACATTTGGATAAGTGGTAACGTCTCAAAAAGACAAGAACCACAAGCAGTCAGACGAACAAACAGGTTGGACAAACTTAATTGAAATAGAAAACAAAGGCCAGCAGTGACATTATTACCCAGACTGTAAATGTCCACCACAGTTTACAGACTGACTTCCTGGATCAGCACTGACAAACGTACCGATCGTGAATGTGATTACCACAATGTGTGCAAAACCCTTAACTTCTGTGCACACTCATAAGGCCCTTTTGGACTGTGACAGTAGTTGCAAAGTGCCACAAAAATCTGCAATTGTGATTGTTTCTCAAAATCATAATAACCAGATTTAGTATCCACTCTTTTTCTTTACGGACCTTTTTTTTTTTTGCTTGTAAATATTTAGCATTTTGTGCGATGAAAACCACATTGTCTCCAAAACAATCCAGACTTTTCAGGAATGACGCTTTCCTCCAGTATGTTTGGAAATCACACAGCGAGGTCGTTACAGGCTTTGATGCTTCGATTGTCATGAAAGCAACTCGGCTCATAAATGTCCATGAAAACTTTCAATCCAGCAATGAAAAACACCCAAAACTGGAAACTGGTCTGGGTTTCTTCAGCCCGCCAGCAGTTCCACGGTTTTATGGCCGCGACAAGTGCATGTCTGAGAGGGCGGCTGCCCGGTGACACTGCATGTTTCAGTCTGCCACTTTAAAGAGTTACATTTTATTGCTCAACGCAAGAATGCTTTTGTTTTTACTTTCACATCTTCAGCGTGTAAATAAGATAATTTGCACTTTGACAAAAGCATTTATGGGATTTTGAAATTTCATGCAATCCCGTCAGCTCTGACAGTGACTGACAGCTGTAACCCGCCCTTGTTGTTGTGCAAACTGTAAATACAGCCATATGTGGAGCCCAGAAGTTCTTATTAAAAACTTGACAAGCTCAATAATAAATCATCACAGTGGGAAATTACCAGCAGTCACAGCAGATATGATGATGGAAAAAAATATGCCTGGTAGGAAAGTTCAGTCTTGCAACCATTACGCCGATGTCCTATTCTGTTCATAACATCTGACGTCTGTCTCTGTTTCACAAGGTGTCACTCCTCTCAGTCATTTGACGCCACATCTATTTTCTGCTCTGCTCCATTTTCTTACAATATTTTTCCAAGCTTGTCTTGACAGGCCCTAATGTTTTAATTCCTTGAGAGGACTGAGTGTCAGAGAGGGGGGCCTTTCTGTTTGCTGTGAGTTGAGATCAAGGCTAAATGCACGCACATTGAGCCACTAGACTCCAAAGCAGACTGTCAACATGTTTTTGTTGCAAAGATCCAGATGTTTTCCAAATTCCCCAAACTGGATTGGTCGAGACTCTTCAGTGTCCAGTAAGATGAAAAGGACTTTAAATTACGTTTAATTACACTTTTGCTTAAGATGATTCCTTTACGATGCCAATGACTGCACTTTTTCAGTCACTCTGTGGAATCCTGAACCGTTTCATGCCATGGAAGTTGCCAAATTATTTTTCCACACTTCTCCAGCCTTTCCTCATCTGCATAGAAACCCCCGACAATTGACTAAAGCGTGGCACATTTCCCCCTGCTGTCTGGCTCGCAGAGTGCTAATGTTTTCCAGCTGCTTATTCATCCCCTCTTCTTTCTGTTTTTGTCCTCCAAAGGGAAATTTCACCTGAGTCAGGATAAATCTGTGGAGGCTTGACGAAAACACGCGATCTGGGGCCACATGTCTGCCTACGCCTCCTGATCTCGGGCTGAACCCTGAGGCTCGCCCACCAGGTCATCTTGCTTCAACGGAGTGGCACACAAACCGGGAAGTTGCACTTATCAAATGTACAGAAACTGATGAGTAACCAGTGCAGAAGCAGGTCAAACACGCCTCTGACAGCAATAATAACATAATTTATAGAGCCACGGCAACATGGAACAAGTTACCAATTATGATCGCTGAAGCAGTTTATAAAGACTACTAAAAAACACTGTGTCAATAACACCAATGTCAGTTAACTGATCTGAACAGCTACAACAGGATGCAGTTTGACGTGTTGTGATGTTTGTGTTTCACTGGTTCTTGTGAGACTTTTCGCATGACATGTTTCACGTATTTCTTAGTGTGTGGATCCAAGGAAGAGCAGCAAATAATTAATAAATATAGAAAAGAAAGAAAGATAGACATTGTTTTGCTTCGTGGTATTTAAGAGAGTTTTTATCACAGGTCAGGTTTAACTTGAAAACTGAAAACTGAAATAACCATCCAGAAAAAGTAGGCTTGAACAGGATATCTAGCTAGATTGTAGAGGACTATAAATTACCTAAAAAAGTCTCAGACACTTACTCATGTTGTTTTGTTTTGAGGTGGTTATTATGGCAGGCATGAACGCACTGCAGGTTGTTGTTTTGGATGTGGATTATAAACTCAGATATGACAAGAGACTATTATTGTTTTTTTCAGTGATGAACATGTGAAGAGAAGGTCACAGACTCCTAACTTGCACAATATTTTCAACCAATATGTAACACGTCTGCAGGTGTGTGTGGGTGCCAGGGAGAGGCACAGTTTACTCATCATGGTCCACATGCTGAATAGGAATGATTGTCTGGACTTTTATACTTTAAAAGAAGGAAGGAAATATTTTTTTTATAACCACTTTTTACCTTGCAGCCAAATATTTTGAAAAGAGCACGGCGGATCTTAGTGGAATGAGCTACTAGACAGAATAAGCTGGTGTCTGGTTGGAGGTGATTTCCCTGCTCAGGCACCATCAGACAACACAGAGGGATCGTCACACAGCCATGTGGCTCCATCTACTGGCCTGACAGACAAACCTGAGCTTCACTCTCAAAATTTACAGTACACACAAAAACTGACATGTGTGTGTGTGTGTGTTACCTGGTATATCCTGAAGGGAATGTATCTGAAGCCTCCCTCCTCGGCAGGATATTCCATCAGCTTCCTGTTCATGGCCCAGAACTGGTCGAACTTATCTGGGACAAACAAACATACTCAGGTCAGCTACTGCTAAAATGTCCCAGTGATGTGAGACAAGTTCATTTATGGTTCGTTTCATTTATCATCGTCAAAAACTGTCAAGAAGGATTTTCACCTGGTGGTATTATTTGTGCTTATATAACATTTGTTGATATTGTTATCCAATACTTGAACCTAACTTGGGACTAGTTCTTCCCCAAGAAGCATTTTTAGGCAAAGGGATTATCCACATTACTTAATATGACAACATAGCACAAAAACACGAATGAAATAGTTGGAAAGCCTGCAAGCGTATTTGTGTACTCTGTTAACATATTCAGTAAACATGGACGAGCTCCAAAATATATGAGGAAATATGCTAAAAGGGAACTTCCTTTATTTCATTTTTTGGACACTGTTCACATACTTTACAGCATGAACACATCTGAAACAGTTCAGCTTCTTTGGTGAGACTGATCTTGATCTTAGGCCCCGTGTTTCAACGTTCTCACTGAGAGGAGATCCTATCGCAGCAGCATGCAGCCACTCTGAGCATGCTGAGCTGAAAATATCAGAACTTTTCAGAAAGAGGCTGGGCTCGTCACTGTTGCTCTGTCAGACAACAAGTCAGCCGTGTCTGCCTATCCTGAGCTTTATCAGACAGAAACATAACAGAGACTGGCCAGGCACGCTGTGTTAATGTCACTCAAAATACAGCATCGAGCACTACTTTTCTCTCTTTATCCCAGCATCCGAAAGACACAAATACAAACACGGGACTGCAGGTCGTGTGGTTCAACGTTCTTACTGTTAAGTCGCTTTAGATAAAAGCATCAGCCAAATAAATGTGAAGTAATGTTATTTACATTCCTTTCACATAGCCATAATAAGCAGCTTTGCAGTTAATTGTTGTAGTTAATTTCATGTCTGGCTGCTTGGAGGATGACAGTAATGCAATTAAAAAACCCAGTGTGACATGTTATGGAGAAAGATGACAGGATGGATTGTGCATGTCGTGTAAAAACATGTGCGAGAGACTAAAACTGTCCTTCAGCTTTGAGCTACACCCTTTTCTGTACACCTCCGCCCCCTCACGTGTGGATCAGAGGTCAGGGTCAGTGATGGACAAGCACCTCTAAAAAGCGTTCAGCGATAACTCAGCAGGTCGCGAGCTTGGACTGTGATTCCACCCAGAATGTGCTGCTTTCAAACCCTTCACCGGCCCCCCCCCCCTGACTCTCGCTTTCACACAAACCTTCTGAAAACCTTCTGTTTTCTCTCTCCTGGATCAAAGTATGAGACAAACCTGTTTCTCTCTTTCTCTGTTTCTGGTCTCTTTTGGATGTGAAAGTTTTGGTTCAGAGAAGGTTTCACCTCTCAGTTTCATGAGATTTCATTTCCATACATTTCCTAAGTAAGGACAACACCTTCTTTTTGGATCAGTAGATAAATGTTGTTTGTTTCTGCAGCTACAAACAGTTTCAGAGGAAAATGGCAGTAACCACACCCTGAACTTTTCAGTACAGTTCATAGGATCATCTATTAGTCTCTGACGCCCAAGATGAACGTTTTCTATCTTTCTTGTTCTCTCCTTCTCTTGATGTGACTTTTTCTCTCTATTAGTTTCAGGGGAAAGTCGAACAGAGATAAGCAGCTGATGTTTTGCAAACCTGTTCAAAACATTCTCAGTGCCAAATGCACAGTTCTGACAGTTCATGAAAGTACTAAACCACAACTCTAACAAATTAGCTCTGGCCATTATTTGCATTGCAATGAGCTGACTTTCCTGTCAACTGTGTGTTGACTTTCAGAAACTGCAGTTTAACGTCGAGAGAAAATGACAAATCAAAAAGACATCAGTGAGTGAGAACATCACTTATGTTTAAAATGATAAAAAAAAAAAATATTACAATTATTGTTTGCCGTCTTTATTTGAGAGCCATTAGAGTTAATTATTTGTGGATTTACATTTTAGTTTTCACCACTTTAGGAAAACTATAAATGTGTCTGACATTATCAAACAGAAGCAGGTGCAGCCTGACAAACTGATCAAAATGAAAAACCAACAAAACGATCTGGAACACGGCTTGTTCATACGACAATGGAAAATACATTTTCAGAACAAATGGTTTAGACCTAATCAAGCAAAAATGTATTGAAAGAAATTATCTTCCACATATCTGACTTTTGTTTTCTATTTTTGGACAAAACAAGACATCTCAAGGCATCGCGCCTTGGGATTAAGAACTGAACGCCATGCACGTTTTTCACAATTTTAACACGAATAAACACATTAATCCAAGTAACAGTTAATTGCAACTCTACTTATTACATAATTCAACAGAAAGAATATACTGTGTGCTAATGATTAACTGTGCAAACAGAAGGAGATTCATGACATTTATAGATGTGAAAGTGAGGGCAGCTACCAAAGTGTTTATTGTTGCCTTGTTTGATCAACTCGACCTGCAGCAATTCCAAGAATCTCACGCCGTCTGTTGGGTTTTGCTGTTCAAAGTGGAGCATAAACCCCAAACTTGGGAATCCATCTCCACCCTGCCCCCCCAGTGCCCACATCACAAACTTCCAATGAACCAGCCCCAAGGCCCCAGCGTCACCATCACAAACCACTACAGTCACAGCCAGTAGCCAACAGGGGTCATCCTGTCTGTGCGGACAGGTGGAAACGGAAAGAGAAGCCGGTGGGTCGAAGTTTGGTAGTGGAGGCCTCAAAGACTGCTGTCATACTAAAGAGAGACTTACAAGAGTGTCTCTGTGTGTGTGTGTGTGTGTGTGTGTGTGTGTGTCGGAATTTGTGTCTGTGAAAACATCACACCTACAAATGATGCAACAATACAAACAATCACAGAAATAAATGTGTGACTGCGTGATTGCTTATGTGTGCGTGTGCATGTGCATGTAGCCGAGCTGCAGACAGACAACATGTGTGCATGTGAGTGTTAATGTGTGAATGTGTGTCATTTCCCAGACAGCTGCTCAAGGTCTTTCTTCTTTGTAGTGTGTGTGTTTGTGTGTCCCTCTGCCCTCCTCACCTTTTAGTATGCACATTCACAGCTGCTAATACAAAAGTGTGTGTGTGTGGGTGTGTGTGCGTCTCACCATTCTGTAGGCCCATCCACAGCTGTTTGTGGTCTTTCTTCTGCATGTCATTGACAACTTGGCTCTTGTGTTTGAGGGCGTCGGCCTCCTTGATGCAGGACATGAAGTGAGCCTCGATCACAGAATTGGACGGGCAGTGGAGCAGGTCATGTTCTGGAAAATTCTGACTCATGCACAAGACAAACTTTTATTTAAATCTACATTGTGTGTGTGTCCACATACAATGAAAATCAAAAACTTGAATGAAAATGTGCCAAAAAATCTAAACTATGTGCGGTTGAAAGGCTCCGTAGTGTTTCTTCTGATTTCAGATTACATGTCATTTGATTCGGTGCTTCTAAACCAGTATTATTTTCTTTTTTTTAACGCAGAACACACATGGATTACAAAATACACATAATTTACAGAGAGAGAAAACGCAACACAAACGCACACTCTGACTGACTCTCACCTTAAAGTGCACAGTTATGCTCCAGGGTAAGACAGTGTTGGAGGCATGGAGGTCAAACAGAACTCCAATTGGATAGTGCCTGGAAACGGGAAACGCAAACCTTGTTGGACTGGTAACATCACAGAGAGGCTGAGGTCAGTTCCAAAGGCTAAGAAATGACTTCCTTTGTTCACTGGAAAATCTTTAAAGTGACCAGCCAAATCACCCATTTTATCAGCCAGACAGTTTAGATTTCACTCTAACGTTTCTCTTTGTCACTTCCTGTGTTTGGAATGCAGTCGGTTTATTACATCTCAGTCAGCAGGGATTAGAAGTTTTTCTTGATTGCAGCCTGAGATCAAATGAGTGTATTTTTTGGGGATTTTGACAGCACCACACTAACCATGTTAGACGGCAGGGCTTAAAGCTCTCAAACACCATGCCTGATTTCAGGCACAGAAAAGTTTTAAATTCATATAATATTTAATTCAATACACTACAGATTTCCTCCTGGATGACATTTTAGGTTCACATTTTTTTCTCACTTTAGTCCTTCTGTTTAGTTCTACTTTCGCTGAAGCTAACAAGCGTATCTGTAACCAAATCTGTAGTTTACAAAATATCAAAACTATTGACAAACTCGGGTTATACCCACATCACTGGAAAGTTATTGCAACTGTACCAGACTCTTCATCATCTGTGTTACAATACTGACACCTTGTGGTTGAACTTTGTGCCTGCAGTCTGATCACTGCCCATGCTCTTAAACTCAGCAGATGGCCAGATAAAAAACTAAATAGCTTCCGAACCAGCTGAGGCTACTTTACTGGCTGTGAGTGAACAAACTTCGACACTGCTCTGGTTCTGACTGACTGCATACACCATTCGCCGGAGACAACAAGGTACACAAGGGAGAAAGTGAACTGTCTGAACTGATTTTATCAAGTTTGGAGAAATGGAAACTTTATCTGTATTCAAGCTGACACCCTGATCAAAAACACAACAACTGATCCAGTTTCCTGCTGATAGAACTTGTTGTGACATAGTGCAGATTTTTAAGGTGGGAGGGGCTGGCTGGTTGAGCCACTGGAGGAAGAGCAATCAGAAAAAATAGTGAAAAAAAAACTCTTGAGAAGGAAAGAATTTCCCCTCACAGATAGATAAAGGAATTCTGATTCTGATCTTCTAACATATATTATAGACCACAAAACAATATGACCAGGCGGGGACACAAGGTGACAAATTTAAAAATCCAGCTTTGCACCAGCTGGCAGCAGAGCTCGTCACATCAGTTCATTGTTCTCTCACCATTTCAGTGGTGTTCCTTCATACTCAAACCACATCTCCTCCACATCCTCGGGTCGCATCACTTTGAGGAAGTGTTTCTTCACCTTGTCTGTTACCAGTGTCAGGTAGCTCACCCTGGGCAACAGCAGCTAGGACAACCAACATCACCAATCATTGCAAAAGAGATGCTATTTTCACAAAGTTAATAATAGGCAAATTGCATTTACATCCTTTAATTCACCGTGTTATAGAGGTACAGGCAGAGGGTTTTCAGTGGAAGGGGCTGTGCTAAATGTGTTTCCTGAAAACGAAACTATTTATGAGGATTTATTTAACTTTCTCTATGTTGTCTTAAATATCAACACCATGAGAAAAAACACAAGAAGCAACGGATATGATGTGCGTTTTACATTTTTTAGGTGCTGTGAGCACCAGAGGTACATGCTTTATGTCCTGAATGCATTTTTCTCTTTGGGGCCAATACCTAATACGAGCAGCCACTAAACTGACAAAATAAAAATGAATAATTTGATAAAGAATGAACATTCCAAATAACATTTCTTTTTTTCTAACACTGATGTGAAATACAGAGCTGTAGTCTGAGAGGGGGCTTCCAGGAAACATGGAGGAATGTCTGCAAAAACAAGTTAGGTCTGACTTCAGGTCTTGTGGCCAAGTGAAGTGCTGAAGCTGCTGTGGCTGCACTTACATAGTAGGGCTCGGCCTCTCTCTCTGTAACCTCATCCGGGTTCAGAGTGAAGCAGGTGGGGATCCGGCCGAACCAAACGTCTCTCAACACGTCCTTGTCATCTGCCATGCTGCTGCTCCCAGTGGCACATAAAGTACAAATTGCCCAGACACAACTCCCCAAGTCCAGTGGCTGACAGCTTCCTGCTGAACAACACAGAAGAGCACAGAGGCAACCTTTAATCAAACTTTTGGTAAAACAGTCCCTAAACCACAATGAAGCAGGCAGCGCAACATAACCTACTAACACCTTGCCTCAAGTATTTCAGCCTTAGGTAAGCCATACATGTCTATCAATTCGTTAGGGAAGTAATTACTAAGTTATAGACCACTATAATACAGTGACTCGCCAGCTAGACTTCCAAACTAACTCCAAGCCTGTCAAACTACGCAGGTGTAACGTTAATGCACAAACTGACGTTAGCTTGAGGGCTAGGTAAGCTAACTTAGCTAGTGGAAACATGCCAAAGAATTGTTGGCACTAAACAAACGTACTAGCTTCCAGGGTATTGCTATCATTGCCCACAGGCATAAATGCCTTTTGTGCGAGGAAGAGCGAGAAAACCTTACTTTTAGTCGATGTTTTGCAGTCAGCTTGAATAGAAGAAGGGCCGTGACTGTCTGTGTTGTCATTCCCCTGCTGTCACCGGAAAACAAGTGAAAAGCCCACTCATGGCAAAACAGCGACCCCTCGCGATACTTCCCTTTACGGTAACCGACGAGAGAAACATTTTAATTTTTTAATCTTTTATAAATTGTTAACACATATGAATTGAAATAAATGTTTTGTTTAGTAGACTTGTCAATTTTTTAAAGCCTTTATGTTAAATATTATCACAAAAAATAAACATATGGGTAACTCATCATCAGCATGCGACGTCGCTTGTAAAGTACGCAGTGTACGAGGCTGTCTGGGTGCAGTTGTGTCCATTAGTGGCCTCAAAAATGGATAATAAGTTGGAGATGGATAACCTGGAAATGCGTCTTCAGGCGCTGGAAGGTCGTATCTTTGGCGAGAGACGAAACAAAGGTGGAAAACCGGTCAAGGTTTGCCCAGAATACTGTCTATTCTGATGGATGGAGGCCAATAAAGAAGCTAGGCCACTGTTAGCCTAGCGATGCTAACTATAGCTCTGTCAGTTGGTGTGGGTATACGCCCTTTTATTTTAGGTACTTTGACTGTTCAGCAGTTACGTTTAATTACAAATCCCGACAGCCGTTCTCTCCACTGTAAGACATTAACGACCAGCTAAGCCCTGCTAAGTTAGCTATGTTAGCTTTAACATGGCTCATTAAAAAGAGAATGGAAAACGTTAGTCAGCGTGATGTTCTGGGGTGCTTTAATAATAAAACAATAACAACTATAATAATAATAGTCAACAATAATATTAAGTGTACATATTTTGTAAAAAATGCGGTCCTTCAGAGGCTGCTGAATGGGACGTCTCATCAGAGAGTCATATGATGTGATGAACGTTTTCAGCTTACAAAGAGCTATTGAAGGGGGCTTGTGTTTTGTTTGTGCAGCTGTGGAGAAAGCGTCAGGCTTAATCATTGTTTTATGGTTCTCATAGAAGATAAATCTATGATGAGTGTAAACTTACTGTTAAATAATACAAAAAACTAAAAATTAAATGCTGTGAGTATGCATAAGCAAATGGTCTGAACACTGCAGATTGTCATGTCCCTGAAGGTAATAAACTACCAGGACTCAAAGGTGTGACATGCAGCAAATTAAATGAGAGGTCGCAGAAGTTCAAATCACATGTGAAAGTGCACAAATTCAACAACTCTGTGGTGGTGTTGCTACATACTGTAGCTCTCTGCCCAACCTGAACGTGAGGTTTTGTGTTTGTGTACTGTTAGGAACAGTGCCACATATTGTAAAAAGACAGTCAAACACATTGATTAAACAAACTGTAATGAATTTCCCCATAAATTATCACTAACATTAAATCTGTGTCCTTTGTCCTGCAGTGTGCTGATTCTTTAGCCAGGATTCAGACAGGTCTGACCAACACAGCCAACAAGAGAGAACGAGTAAAGATCCTGCACAAGAAGAGTGAGTCATGTCATGTGCTGTATCAGTGCAGAAAGTGCAGGTCTAATATTCAAATGTCACATCAGTGCTTGCAGGAATTTTTCTGTCGTCAGCTTTTAGACTGTATTTGGTGAGTCTTTGATCATATTTGTTGGTGTTGTGGTGCAGTTGAGGACCTGCTGAAGTACCTTGACCCCCAGTTCACAGACCACATCACTGTACCTGATGCCATGAAGCTGGAGTTCATTCTCGCTGGTAAGAATCGGGAGGACCCTGGGATAGATAAATCAAATAAAATATCCGTTTACAAGTGCAGTCAAATATATCCTGGAGGGTTTGTTTGCTTTAGTTTTTTATTGTTTATATCTTGTGTATAAAGCAGATTATTTGTAATTAAAATACACGTAAAGTTGAATAATTTCACATTGTACTACCTGTAAGTTATCACATAAACAAGAAATTTTATCTTGAAGACTAAAAGAGCAACTTACATGTGACCGCCGTGATGATGCTGTTGTGTGTTTGTCTGCACAGAGGAGGACTTCCTGTTTTCCCAAGCTGCTTTGCTGGAGCAGGTCAGCACCTTGCAGCCACTGCTGGACAGCACCTACATCAGAGGTGAGATTCACCTGGCAGGACGGTAAATACATCAAGAACAAACTCGCACCTGCTCTGCGATTCTTCCTTCACAGCAAGTAGAAATCTGATTTGAGAGCTCAGAGGTTGTAATATAATGTGTAATTTATACCAGTTCAGCTGAGAAATGACTTCATATGGCTTTTTCAGTCAGAAATCCTGTTCCCAGTGCACTACCTTCAGTATTGGCTGCTGCAAATCCTGCTTTTGCACCTCTTAAACAACAGTGATGCTGTGAATTCACATGCAGTTTACATCCACACAATATTTGCACCATATAGCAGAGATTCTGCGGTCACATAACACATTGGATTGTTTTTGTTTGCAGTATGCCATTTATGGTGACTACTGTACTTTACGTCTTATAAGCTAGTTTTTTCACTGGATTATAGTTTCATTTTTTCAACAACCAGTGTTTTTAGCCAATATTGATTTGATCTCAAACACTGGATCTGTATCCAGCTCTACACGTGTAACACACTTCACTGATCTGTTGCAAATAGAGTGTTCAACCATGATCACACTGTGACATCACACATCATGGTGACAGGCTTTAGAGAGAAACGAGTGTAACTTGTGTGTTTCATTTGAATATCCTGCATTATTTTTTTGCAGTTTTGCTTCAACACTGTACACTTTCAGGCCTGTGTTAGCTGTGTGTTTCTGTTGTCCACAGACGTACCAGAGCACGCCACCAAGCTGCAGCGTCTGTCTCAGATTCACATCAAAGAGCAGGTGACCCCACCCCTCTGCTTCTCTTCCCATCTGCCTCTTTGTGTCTCAGGTTTTACTTGTTGACTGCTTCACGTTTGTCTCTTTTACAGGATCAAACTGAGGCTCAGTCCCAGGAAGTGAAGAAGCTTTTTGAGGAATACAACAAAATGGTATGCTAATATTTTTCCAGGATTATGTCCTTCAGTTCAAAGTTCAGACTGAGCCCTGGGATTACAACATTTTCATGTACTTTCTCATCTCTTGTGGGACAGTAGAGACAGAATAAGAATATAAGTGCTGACATAAACCATTTTTAATTTGTCTCTGAAGTTTTGTATCCCTCAGCCACTGTAGCAAATCAGAGAGAAATTTAGGTAGCTCCTCTGTCTGGTGTCTCAGTTAATAACATAAACTGTGGTGAGAACAAAACCACACCCACTGACTCTCGACCTCTGATTGGCAGATGTTCCTGCTGTCCAAGCAGTTCACCCAGTGGGACGAGACCCTGAGAAAGCTGGAGGAGGCGAAGGGCATTCGACCTGTGGAGTAGCTGCTGATGAAGACAGCGATGATGAAGAAGACTGCACTGTGGCAGGAGCTTTAAATCAGATCGAGTGTTCCATATGTAGCTTGTTTTTCCTCAAGAAGTCTTTCATTGCTAATCAGTTTGTCAGCAGAATTTAGTCCAATCAGGCATTGATACCCTCAGAGTGCTGCAGGAACGAGTTCCAAAACGTGTCCCAAAGTTGATGGGTTTTGGTTAGATGCCTGAAATCAAGTCTGTGGTTAGGACAAGCTTAAAAAAATTTCACATTTTGTTCTACGACATTTTGAAGCTTTTCAATGTCTTAAAAAAAATCACTTGATAACAAGTGGTTAAATGACATTACAAAAGTAACTCATATACTCATCAGTCCACCTTTACAGCCTCTCAAGCAAGTTATTCTAACTCTATTCTAACTTTCCAACTTGTAGACTTGTCAGTATAAAATGTTTAGTATTGTCTGGTGTAATAGGAAGGTTAGCGGTGATGACGCTGAAGTCATTTGACTGTGGTGCAAGTCGTTTATAGTCTAACTTGTGCTTTTTACCTTTTACCTTTGGTGAGCATTTACGCCTCAAAAATCGCAAAAGTGTTCAAGGTTATCTTGATGAACAAAACATGCAAGTATCATAAACTTTTGTTTGCCACAGAGCTTATTTTCTGCATTCATCCAAAATCCAGTGGAGGAGTACCATTGGATTGGACTGGTGTACCAGTAACACTGTCCCAAACACAGCACAAACCCAGTCAGAAAGTCAAACTGGACTACAGGAATACAGGAAATGTAAATGAACTCTGTGTCATGTGGTTCTTCGTCAGTGGTCTGAGATGCTGCTTTTATTTATTTTCAGACAATAGAGCTGTTTATTCACTCAGAGCGTAACACATTCCAACATCTGTGCTGAAAGACCGTCACAAGACTTTCTTTCCTGCCCTCTTCACACACACTCACATCCTCTTTAGTTGGCTTTGTTATTCTTTCCATTGTCCTGGTTTTGAACTGTTATATATGTCTAATGTATTATACAGCATGACTGCGCTTCATACAATAAATATGATTACACTTTTCTTTGATAGTTCCAGCGTGGGATATCTGTGTTGTGTCTATAAACTGCTGAAAGCTGCAGATGGATTTGAGTGTGTGTGTGTGTGTGTGTGGTTATGGAGGTTTCCAACAGGTTTGTTTTCACCCAATGGTTGTGTGACAGCGAGTTGATGACATGCTGCAATGTTCTGTTTCCATTGAGATTTCAATAAGTTTCTGCCCTTTCAGTTGTCAGTGAGGTTGAATTGAGTTTTGTAAGAAACGTGACTCCTGCAAACCCCTAAACACGAAATCACTTGTGGTCCCCTCAGCCATGTGACGGCGCCAAATCTATCGTTTTATCAGTGTTGTTAAGTGTTTTCTGCCTGATGTCACATCTGAATAGCTTCACTGATAGTATTGTGTGTGGATTAGCAGCACAGTGGAGCCTCTGCTTGAGCACTTGTTGAAGTTAGAGAAGAGCAGATAATGAGAGAAGAAGATGAAGGTGTGACACGTACGTTTTTCACACCTTCATCTTCTTTCCCAACAGAGGAGCTTCAGGTTTTATCTTCAATCTGTACACTGGGGGTTCAGTGTCTTGCTATCAAGAGGTCAAAAATAATTCATTTCATTTCATCCCATTTGTAGAAATTAACCAGAGATTTATTTTAACTGATTTTTACTTTATGGACTAAAAGTAACATTCAGGCAAAGGTATGTTTTTCAGGAACAGTTATTATTCACATTGCTGATGGCTGAAGGCACTTGTGATCTTTGTCTCAATCCAGGACCCTCATACTAAGCTTTTTGTAATTAATTTCAAATTGAAATTCATGTAATTTCTTGCTTTGATTTTACATGAATGGTGATGGTAATTTGGTCTAAATTTGTTGTTTAAGATAAGATAAGATAATCCTTTGTTAGTCCCATAACTGGGAAATGACAGTGTTACAGCAGCAAACAGGATGTAGAGGGTGCAAAGCATGCAGGGATAAGGGAAGGATGTGCGTTCAGAAAGAATAAATACACAGGAAACAAGTACCTGCAGCTGTACAGAAAAGAAAAAGCTAACTGTAAGCTTAAAATAGATAAAAAAGATATTCATTTCGTTGCATTTGAACTGCACTGACAGTTTAGTGATTGACAGGAATGAGAGGTTTTTGTTTGCTTGAGATATTTAGACATGATGACATGCACATCCGATCCTGTTCTCAAACCGTGCACCTGTAAGTAAGGCTTTCAGGTTTCCATCCTGTCTTCACTGCTGGTTCAGTATGAAAAGGCAGACCTTTAAAGGGCTTTATAGTCATTTCTTACACCAACAGGGACAATAAAACACACGCAACATTCGCTCAATGTTTTTAATCACAATAAGACGTCACATCACATAAGGAAAGAGCAGCAGTGAGCGAGACTAAGTTGACTGATGAAATCCTTCTTATCTTCTGGAAGTGCCTTCTCCTGGGGCTTTGAGGCACACCATATTGGTGTTCACTGAATCTCTTAAGTACTTCAATAAATCTTTTTTACTGATTGACCTGTCGACTGTGCAGAGGCCTTCACCAGTCAGATTGAACTTCAGAAGTTCATTGAGACTTTACTGACAGGCAAATACATTATTATCTCAAAATATAAAATGAATGGATAGTTTCGAATTAAATTCAATCTACTTCACATGGAGAAACCACAGTAATAATAATAATGATGATGATAATTAAACTATTGCTTTGGACAGCTGCATACCTGCAGTGATACAACAGTGAGGCAACAGGCCTTCCATGTTGGCTTTAATTTATAGCTCAAGAAAATATAAATGTGACTTTCAAAGTCATGTAATGAGTACTTTGCAAATGCCTGTTAAACCCTGCATTACACTGAGGCCATAACATCATAACATGAAAAACTCAAAAGACAGTTACAAAAGATAAAAACACTCACTGTGTTCTTTGTTCTCCTCGTTGCATCTGGTGATCAGTCAAATTAGGAGGACGTGTATCAACATTCTCCTAAGATAAACCTTCAGCCAAACCTCACCTCCTGTAGCGAGCAGAGGCGAACTGTACAGGACACAAGAACATTTCAGGAATAGAAAAATCTGAAATGTGCTTTTAAAATCATATGAAATGAAGCAGCCATCCTGTGGCATCCCATTAATTTACTTAAGAAGTGACAGTGAGGATCTGTGACCCTGTGCCACATTACGCTTCATATACAACCCCCTTGGAAGGAGCTGTTGTGCAGTCAGATCAAAAGCTTACTGTGATGAAAACTGACCCAGTGGCCTGAGAAAGTTCAAATTTGACTTCACTCCTTTTGGGGTTGAAATGAGAAGACCACAGCACATGAGAAACGCTTCAAACAATATGTGTCTTTGCAGGTATTTTAAAAGTCTCAGCTGTTAAATGATTTGCACGATTACTGGAAACTTGACTATCATTCAATTTAAGTAAATGACAGTGTCTTTAAAAATTGTATGCACAGCCTAAATGAAATGACTGATGTGCACCTTTAAGTGTGGAGGAAACACTCCCTGCAAGTCCTCCAGCAGTATAAATATATTGTCACTTGACTTTGGAAACATGATGGCAGCAACACGTTATGAACAAGCTGGGACAAAATGCATGAACATTTACAAAAGACAATAAAGTTTCTCAGTTTGAGCATCTCGTCTTTGCACTGTGTTCAGACAAATATAAGTGGAAAAGGAGCAAATGATCGCATTGTGCTGTTTCCACTCCGCACAGCTGAACTGAAACCGAAGTTGCAGCGAACTGCAGTTTCTCCACACTTTCAGGGAACAGAATCTGAGGCTGTAAGGTGCTTTTTCTAAATCCTCATTTTAGAGACTTTTTGTTTTATGGGGTGCCAGTATGACACGGTTTGGTTATAACTCTGATGCCATCATTTAAATCTCTTGAACCTGCAGTCTCCTGTCTATCAGGTCTTAATTTTTTAATGCATGTCCTGCAGCAGAGTGTGGAGTCAGCTTGTACGTCTGCCTGTGAAGACTGTGCGACATCAGCTCAACACAAATCCAAGACATTTGAGATGTTTGAAATACTTGTCTTAATGTTTTTTCTCTTTGTATTGTCATCAAGTTTTTGTCTAACTTAGATTTACGGTTTACATATAAAGTTTGAGGGATTGTCACCCACATGAAGCCCGGACCGGTCACTGAGGTCAGAGGCAACGAAACTGATGACGGCTGACAAAGATTGTCTATTGAACAGATGTTTCACATAACCTGGGAAAACACGATTTTTTTAATTTGTTTGTTTTTTATTATTTCAGTCGAATAAGACAGCAGTTGACATTTTTAACTTCAGAGAAAGGCGACAGCAATGAATAAAATTAAGTAGTGTAGTTAGTTAAGTAGTGGGATAAAAACATTGACAAATCTATATAAGCTCTGTGTCATAAAGCTGTCCTTTCCTCCAAATCTGTAGAAAAGCCAAACTTTAGCCTAAAACAGCGTGTTAAAGAAAATCACTCTCATTTAGTTATCACATTCTCATTTAGTTTTGTCGATTAACTTGTGTTGTTCATGACTTTTGTTTTGGTGTTTCCTGTACAAACGGAAGTGTTTTGTTTTGAACTTTACAGAAAAGTTAAAAACGGTCCGACCAGCGTAGGGGAATTTTCTGAAGCAGTCACATGGAGATGGATAGATGGTAGAGAGCGCTGTTCTTCTTTTGATTTAACTTTGAAGCCCCCAAGGAAGAAACTAGGAGAGCTTAGTTTGACTTTAAGTTCAGAAAGTTCCGGGCTTTAATGTTAGCCTAACTGACAAGTTTGCTAGCTCACGTGTTGTTTTTGTTGTAATATACAAATTAAGAAACAAGGTATCCTTAATGGTTAAATATATCAAGGTTATGATACGTGTCACTTTTGGTTTATCTTACAGTTAAAACATAATTTGTTGACAATATTTTGGCATTCCCCCCTTTTCCCAGCTTTTGGTTTGACCGTCAAAGATGAAACCTTTACAGAGTGGGTGGTCACGTACAGCATAAAGGATCTTTGGCTGCGTGTTAGCAGCAGTGCGAACGCGACTGTTGACAGAAGGCAGGACGGGACTCTCCGGGCGGCGGTTGATCGGTGGAGGAGCAGTGGACAGTCATGGACAGGACGGCCGTGGTGAAGGTCGGAGCCGCGGCCAGCGCGAGCGTCTGTGCCCTGTTCGGCGGCGTAGTTCTGGCCCAGTACATCGTCGCCAAGAAGAAGCGAGCAGGCAAGAAAACTCGGATAATAGAGATGGTGAGTAAAAGCAGACACACCAGATGCGTCAAGATCACCAGAGGCCGATAAGAAACAGGAAGTAGAGCTTGAACCTTCATAATTAAAGCGCTCTCAAATTAACGGTTGATAACTGTCAAGTGCTGTTGAGTGGCCTTTAAGAGCAACTTTACCATTAGGAGCCATTTGTATTTTTAATTGTGGGATTACATTAGTAGCAGTATGTTCTGGAGAATAAGGCAATCTGTGGCTGTACATCCCGCGTTTAAAGTTTGGGGAATTTTATGTTGGTTTGGATGTCTTTTTGCTCTTCTTTGTGTCAGAGGGAAACGATGTTAGCTGTTCCGTGCTTCACTTGTTATTCTAACGTTTTGTTGTTAGAAAGTTTGCTTGTTAATTAATCAGAGTCAAATAATTGTTTAAAATTGGACAGCAAAAGCATTAAATACAATGCTATTGCCGTTTTTTTCCTGACCCATGCAACGCCCAGAGGACATTGCAACACATGTGCGCCTTTATTGTGAAAATTTTGGCCGGAAAGGTGACATCGACTCCTTGGTTCTTTAACAGTGGTGGAGCTGCAGGCTGCTCTGCGCAGCCGCGAGTGTTCCCTAAAACAGCAGCTGATTTTAGAGGTCATCAGCTCGCTCCCCTCCCACAGAAAGAGCAGCAGGTTCTCTGTTTGAGACCCGGCAGCTTTGACAGCTGACCCTCTGCGTCCCCGATGCTCTCTGCTGCTCTTTTATTGCCATGGAAACCGCTTCCGGCTGCTGTTTAACAGGCAGCGTGCAGGTTGTGCAGGCTGCAGCAGCACACGGAGGACAGTCAGTCCAGCTTTCTGACCTGTCCGACACGAATCAGGCTTCGGCTCAGACATAAAGAAAGAAAGGTTCCTCTCAAACTGCTGCCAAATAAGAGCAGTAGGAGTTAAAACGCTGGCCCATGTGTCAAGATGCGTGCGATTCAAGTAGACAGCTGTCTCTTTGTCGTTCAGTGTGTGACACCTGCCATTTATGTCCAGCCGGAATAGAAGAAGTCTTTACGAAATATTACGTTCATTGTACCTTCTTTTTAAAATGTGTGTGTGAAGCCCTGCTGTAGAAAGACTGTGTGCACAGGACAGATAATATCTGGGTTTTCCTCAAGGACTTTGTGAACTTTAGTCATAATTCAGTTTTTCAAGGGCAATTCTTTAATTAACTTCTGTTTAACTTAAACACTTGCCCGTCAAATACCCAGGTGAGGATATATGTTGTCCAGCAGAAGAGAAGAATGTGCAGTAGTTTCTCCTCATGTATGTGTTGTGACACATCATAGAAGCAGCATCAGAAGGAGTCGGTATGTACTGAATCTGGACTAAAATCTGTATGATTCATGCCTGAGTTATGTGGCTCCACCTATACAGTCGCACATTTGTGTGCCTTGTCTACAGGCACAGACACACACCACCTCATTTACCTGAGAGGATCCCCTCAAACTCAGCTGCCACATGTCATCATTTCCAGTAGAATTTCAAAGGATGCACACACTCCGGCTGCACACAAACATTTATCGTCGCCTTGCTTGTAATCTCCCTGGCAGGTAACCTCCCCTCGTTATGTAACTGTAAGTGTGCCTTAATCGCACCGTGTTGCAACAGTCTAAGGTGTGAAGCTCGGGCTGGATTGTGTAAATGGTAACGCAGTCTGTATTGGACAAACAGCTGTTTGTAGTTTTTTGCAACTCACTTCCTCACTAACGTGTTTTTTAAGACAAGTAAAAGAAGCCGTAGTTATTACAGGCTGGGGATGACTGCGACCTTTGACTCATCATTGTTGATTTGGGATCTAAAACTGAAAGCTGCCAGTATGTCTGGGACAAGATGAGCCTGGGATAAGATGAACCTGGGCGAAGATGAGCCTGGGACAAGATGAGCCTGGGACAAGATGAACGTGGGACAAGATGAGCCTGGGACAAGATGAACCTGGGACAAGATGAACGTGGGACAAGATGAGCCTGGGACAAGATGAACCTGGGACAAGATGTTCAGGGCTTGTACTTTCACTGCTGATTTGGTTTAAGTGAGCTGAAAAGTTTAAAGAAGGCCGCAGTTATGTTGAGCTTATTTGTTTGTTTTTCAGTTAATGCTGCCAATAATTTGTGGATTTGAATTTTATAACTGCACACCAACTAATACAGTCAGAGTGTGTGGAATGAAATGGACCAAAACGAGACGGCGGTCAGTCGCTCTTTGTTTGCTCTGCTCTTCGCTCATCTGGAGACAGAGCGAAGCTGCACGGCGAGCTTTAGGATGTAGTCGCCACCGCGGCTTCAGGACACAAACAGCTGCAGTTTCCTGTTCCGACGTTCAGCGTGGAAACTTTTGACCATCTGCTTTTGATTCCCCAGAAGCACAAACATCCGCTGTAAACCGCAGGAGTCTCAAACCACATGACCTCAGTTTGTGTGCCGCGTCGGACGTTTATTTGGACATTCTTTTATGGAGCGAGTTTTGCGACTCTGAAAACCGACGTGTGTCTTCTCAGGACCATGTGGGCCTCACAGAAAAACAAAGCACATTCTTTTCTTCATTTCCAGAAACAACAGTGGTTTTGTGTGCAGCAGGTCTGCTCGTTACCAGCTCCTCTTTGTGTGTTGGCTGATGCTGCTTGTCACGTTCACACATCCATTATTGTTTGTTTTAGAGAATTGCAAGCAAATTGAATGATCGCCAGGAGAAATAAACGCTTTTGGTTTTTATTTCATCATATAAACCTGCCTATTAAATGGTTGTTTTTTCAAAATGCATTCTTATTATTGATATTAGGTCCATCTGTACAGCAGAGTGTCCTGAAACTCAACCACTCGAATGAGAAAAACACACGCGGCCCAGCGGATGTAAAGACTTTCACATTCCACAAACGTTTGTGTTTTCATGGCCTGCGAGCCGGCGCTGCTTTGAAGCTCCCCTCTCGACGGCTGCTTTGAATTAGCTGCATGTCCACAGTGTTGCTGTGAGTATTCAGAGTAATCGGAGTAGTGAGGTTTCTTGAAGCCGTGATAAAATGCTCGAGGTCTCCTGTCTTTTTGAAGCTTTTGTCCTTACTCGTGTCTCTTCTGCTGTACTGTGTCTTGTCACTAGTCAGCTGCAGGCTGTTTCACCCTGTTGACCACTGGGGGGCAGAACAGAGTCACGTTTGAACTGCAAGTCTTAGGTTTGTTTTGGAAAACGTGGTGGGTTTTGTACGTCTCTGCATTCCTCCATGTTTGTTTTTGGAAAGGGAAAGAGAGAAAAAGACCAAAGCAACATAGAGTTAAGACTTCTGACGTTGTTATGTGCTGCTTTGAACTATTCAGTTAGGAGCAGAATTCAGAAGCAGGTCATAGGTGTTAAGTAGGTGATATTTTATATCACTGTAGGTGAAAATATCTGAGTGTCCTATACAGGCCAAAGAGAAGATGACAGGAGTAGTGGGTGGGGTGGAGTGATTTACAGTCCTCAGTTCTGCCGTATCTACAGCACAGTGTGCAGTGGTTTGTATATTAAGGTCATAAGCACACATTCTGGGCTCATATCATGTTTCTGAAAGTTTTTAAACTGAAGCTTTCTCTCTGAATTACTGAAGTAGTGATGCAACAGAGTTTTCAATTCCCATTAGAGGTGATGATTAGCAGAGCAGCCAAAGTTTCCTGGTGAAGATGAAGCTGAACTTAATGGCCAGGCTGCTTTATCAGCAGAAACAGATGGCTGTCACCGTGACAACGAAAAGCAGTTCCCAGTGTGGGTGGGGCCACAGAAAACAGATGAAGGGTTTTAATGCAAGAGCAGGTGCTTTGCTGTACATGAATAATATGAACAATAATCAGGCCTGTGCCAACATCAGGGTCAGCGCTGTGGAAAACTCGAGCCGTATCTCCTCTATGATGGATCGAGAAGTGACTCGGGGAGCCTCGGCTGACCTTACTTGTATATAAGTCAAACATATTTTGGCATAGTATGTGCACATGGTCATCTACCAAAAGCTTCAACACTGCAGAAAAGCAACCGAGATCCTCATGGATCACACAGACAAAAATTTATCAGCAAAGTTTTGTATCCTTCAGTACTGTCTGGTGTCTGGAGTCTGGCACTGCTCTAAGAACAGTCTTATCTTCACCTCCACCCTCCCACGTCTGGAAAACTAACCGAGTGTGAAGGCTGGAAGTCCCTCAGCCTGTCGCTCAGGTGAGTTTGGAGTAATGGCAGTAGAATTTGTAGTGTTAGATTTGCTAAAACTGGAACAGCTGGACAGATTCTGTACAAGTCAAAGAAATTGCAATACCAGATGAATATGCAGTAGCAGGAGGAAGTGGAAGAAGGTACTGGTATTACTACTATAGGCACTACTACTAGTTGCAATAGTATGGATAGAAATAGTAGTAGCAGCAGAAATTGCAGTAGTATGAGTAAGATCAGCAGTATTTGTAGTCTTAAGATTTTTGAGAGGCAGAGGCAGTAGTTGCAAAAGTTGCAGTTGTATTCTTTGGAAGCAGTAGAAGAAGTAGTAGTAGTAGTAGTAGTAGTAGTAGTAGTAGTAGTAGTGGTGCGTGCTGTAGCACAAGTTGCAGTCCTGTCAGTGTGAGTACAGCTGTTTGTCAGATGTGTACCTCATTAAAACAACAGCGCTGGGATCAGTCATCTCTCGGGTTTTGAAATGTAACCTGTTGAGCGGTGGGGGAAACACCCAGCGGAGGGTCTGCACTTTGTCCTTGATGACCTCTGACCCCACAGGCCAACGCTGGGTCACAGCAGCCCCACCTTTGAGGCTCCTCAGGGAGATAAGGTGGGATTTCAGAGTCGCGCCGGGTGAAGGCAACACAAGCATTTGGCCAGCAGCTCAAGAAGTCTATAGGACTGAAGGCGGCCTTTTTCGTCAACCGTGTGTGTGTGTGTGTGTGTGTGTGTGTGTGTGTGTGTGTTTTGCAGCGACTTGCAAAGCAGTATTTAAATCAACCACTTAAAAACAGCCTTTAATCCCCAGTCATTGCTTCGCTCTTATTTTCAGATTTGATCTTTTTCTCTGTTTGATGATGGCAGCCACAGGAATATTGACGTCCACACTGCTGTTATCACAGCAACACTCATGTAACAGTCTGTGCGTGCCAGCTGCGTTCGTCTGTCCGTCCTTGTCCACCTCCACTGCACCATCAGCTCCAGGCGAGGACGTCGCCGAGCGGGACGCCGAACGGGCTCAGGAACAGTCTGAGATGGTTTAAGAGGTTAAACGCTGCAGTGTGTGTTGGTCAGCTGGTCTCCTTCGTCACTGCTGGACTTCGTTACTGCGCTGACGTTGGACTCTGGGTGATGACGTAGAAAGTTCACAACACACTGCACATTCATCTTGCACATCTACTTAGACATCGGGTCAAACCTGCTCACAGCTGCTGCCTTTTGTAAAGATGGGTACCAGGATGACTGTGGCGTCACAGTTCAGTTCTGCCTTTGTCATTCTGCCAGCATCACATTATTACCCTGTGAGTCTTCCCATAGTTCCTGATGCTGTGGCCTGGAGGGGGGGTCAACCCTGTGGCACTCGTGTCATTTCTACCAGGGCACATAACATCAAGTGCTTATATTGGGGAAAAGCTGATGAATGTAACACTAATCAGACCCAGGTTAGGGTTACAGAAAAGAATGACCACAGAATGAGTTTTTGCAGAGGGGACAAACCGTCATCCATCAAAAACTAATTTTAAACAGTTTGTTAAACGTGTGTTTGTTTGTTAAAGTGTTTTACTGCATTCTTTTGTTGACAGTTCTGTTGTTGACAGTGCCGTGTGTGCACTCATTTCGTCACGCCACGGTGTTTATGTGCACCTTGTGATTTGCATGTCCTGTTCAAGCGTGCAGACGCAGAATGAATGTTAACACGACGTGCAGCTGCAGCTGAGGGAGCTAAGGAGGAAGAGGATGGCACTCGACTGAGCAGAAAGCCTGCGCATGTGGCGGATGAGCGGTGAGCTGAGTCTCTGAGCCTGCTGTCCTGCTGAAGGGTAATCAGAGTGGCGACCCAGTTTTTGGGAGTTGTGGTATGTGAGCCGGTTGAGGTGGGCAGAGGAGGGGACGAGGCTGTCTCATGTTCCACAGTCTGTCCTCTTACATCGACAACACCGGAGGACACAGTTCAGAGGACAGCAGGCTAAACCTCGCTCAGCAAAAACTGAGCCTGGGACAAGGTGCTGATGCGGCACAAATCTCTTTCTGTGTCTGAGTGATTGGTAGAACACACCGTATCAGTCTGCATCCAGTTTATGGAAGCAGTGATCAAAGTTTGAGAGAAACCAGCAATACGAACACGCGTTGAGCTTCAGCTCGCTAACATCGGCAGCTAACATCTGAAGCCACCATAAGCTTCTGGTAAAGCTGAAGCTTCAAAACCGTGAGCGTATTCAACTGAGGATACGTTAATCGCTAATACGCTGAACCTTTCAGTCGGCAAAGGAAGGAAGTTTTATTTTTCTTTTATTTCATGCAACCGTGACGTTGCACTTATTTTAAACCTCCTCATCACCTGTGGAATAATGGATTACACTGACACTTCTGTTCAGCTGTTGATTCCACAAATCTGACATTGGAGGATTGTGTGTTGGACTTGACGTCTTTCACTTCCGCTCTGAGGTGTTGCCACAAGGACCTGCTCAGCCTGAATGCTGATTTATCTGTGTGTGTGTGTGTGTGTGTGTGTGTGCGTGCATTTAATTAAAGCAAATGACGGACGTGTTCAGACTTAACCAGCAGTGTAAAGATGCTGTAGGTTTCTTCGCTGGTTTTCACATGTGTACAACAGTTGAAACACTATTGATTACCTGTGTGTGTTTGTGTGTGTGTGCGTGTGTTACCAGGAATGTGAGGAATAGTTGCGTGTGTCACACTGAACCTTCACCCTCGTGACATTTCATTGGCTGTCAAGCTGTTTACTGCGTGTGTGTGTGTGTGTGTGTTAAAATGCATGCTCAGCAGTATTGGTGAAGCGACTCCACCCTCCCTGATTGATTTTAAAGGCTTCTTTTTCATGGGGGTCAAAGGTCACATTACTGGAACAAGGGTAGATTACAAATGTCACCTTTTCTCCACTGGCCCCATTCAGCGTCTATTTATGCAAAACTTTGTGAGTGTGTTTGTGTGAGTGTGTGACAGAGGGCGGGGTTATGTTGTCTAATCTATTTTAGGCGACGCCCCCTCCCTCCTCCCTCCCTGCTGCTGTGCATAAAAGGCCTCTGCAGCCACACAATCTTTTCCTCACTCTTGTTTTAGCTGAGACAACAAAGCCGAGGTAAGAGTGTGTGTGTGTGTGTGTGTGTGCGCGTGCGTGTGCGTGTGTGTGTGTGTAGTCCAGGCTGTAGTCATTGCTGCAACAAATAATGTTTAGTTTAGCTTGAGGCTCTGACATCAGTGTTTGCTGCTTTTATTTTATTGTCTTTCATTTCCTGATCTTTAACATGTTTTGTTTTTGTAATTTCTATTTTTTTGTAGTTCATTTTCTTATTTTTTTGTCTGTGTGTTGCTCTGTGAAACACTTTGTATGAAAGGTGTATGTGTGAATAAAGTTGAGTTGTGTTGAAATTGAGGATTTTTCCAGACTCCTCCCCTCGCTAAGGAAAACATGGGATAAAAAGCACACAGGAGTGTGATGCAGTACACTTAGCGTTGTGACACAGTGGGTGTATTTCATCGTCAGTAGCGGCAGCGTTTCATGTTGTCAGAATGTGAAGTTCGCCCAAAGGAAGTGCGGGTCTGAGTGTAGCTGCCGTCAGAGGAACACGGCCTTTAAATCTCTGATGTCTTTTCGTGTTTGTTCCTGAACTCCCAGCTGAGCCTGTACAGACAGTACAGACAGTACAGACAGAGTTCGTCGTTCCCATGGTGACGTACTCAGAAACCCGTCATTTAAAAGCAAGCGTGAGGTTGTCATGTCAGGAATGACACGGCTGGCTCATTACGCAGCAGATATGGAATTTGGGAAGCTGTTTTGCAGGCTTTGGTGGCCATGTTTGTGCTTGTGTGTGAGTGAGCGACTTCTCTGACAAGGAGCTAATAAAGAAGCCAAGTGTGATTTGTAGTGTGTGCTGTGTGTTTCTGCAGGATCAGAGTGGCTCAGGAGCTGCTATGAAACCTGAGCCTTATGTAAGGCTGGTGGGGTTGAGCTGGGTGGGGGGGGTCTGTGTGTGGAGGTGGGGTAGTTGCTGTGTTTGTTTGTGTGTTTCAGTTGTTTGCGTTTCATCAGCACAGTGTACATCTGCTGTATGCACAACACACGCTAACACTCAACCCTCAACGTTGTTGCATCAGAAGGAGCTTTTGCGTGATTCTGTCTGGTTTCTGCCTGTGTTGATGGATAGAAACGTTGATCGGTGCTGTCGGTCTTAATCAAAGCCAACATGAGAAAAGTCAGTCTGTGTTCTCTTAAATATCCATGTCTGCAGTCAAGAATGATTAACAACCAAATGTCAAATTATCTTGTAATAAGATTATTAAAAATATATCGATTACTTGATTTACCATGTTAACACACACTCCTCCCTTCAGAGCTCAGCGTAAGTCAACCTGCAACCCGCTGGCAGCAGAACGGACCGTGAAAGACTTCTGATATGTGAAATCGTGTCCCTCTAATCTCAGTGGGAAACATGAGCGCTCAGCAAAGCCTCAGAGCCAAATAAGAGCAGATACTCACATGGACATCTCAATCCTGGTGTGGTTCCACTCAACTCCGAGGTCGCCTTGATTATCGCAGAGCTGAAAGAACGAGCACAGACCGAGTGAACAGCACATTGCTGAGCAAACAAACAACAGACAAACAGAAAGAAATCCTCAGGCTCAACATCATCCCTAATGACAGATGCAAACTTTCCATAAGCTTTAGTTACTCCCTCCAGAATTTCACATTGAAAATGTTTTGGTAATGAGAAGAACAGTTTTGTCCGTTTTTCTGTTGTCGGGCAGGACTCGAGTGGACGAAGCTGAGGTTCACCTCCTGTCTGCAGGGTGTTACTGTGGCTGTTTGTGTGCTCATTCAGCTCGTTATACAACACCCGCAGATTCCAGACATCAGCTGCTTCATGACCCTGAAACCCCCTCCAGCAGTGTGTGTGTGTGTGTGTGTGTGGAGCAGTGTGTTCCAATACACTGAAGGCCCTGTTGAAGAAAATGTCATTAATTCCAGTTCAACACATGCATAACAAGCATAGTTTCACACGTACTGCACATGCCGATACTTCAAATTTAAGCTCGGTCTGAATCGGCCCTCGTCCTCCGCACGCCTCCTCTGTGCCGTCCTCCTCCTCCTCCTCCTCTTCATCCACAGTCTGAACTGAGTCTCTGAAAGCTGAATAGAAAGCTTCAACATCAGTGTGTAATGAAGTCTCCCCTTCGCTCTGTTTCTGTCCAGATGCCTCAGTTTGAGAAGGCGACGGTCCACATGAGGGACCCCGAGAGGGTGGAGCAAATCATCTGTGGCCTCATCAAAGGAGGAGCTTCCAAGCTGCAGGTAGAACATCAAGTCCTGGTGACTCGCTGTCAGTCAGTGTTCTGGTGCAAACAGCGCACCCTAGTGGTACTGAGGCTCACAAGCCTTTGGGTACCAGACAAACCTCCTCCAAGCAGCCGTTTTAAACAGCTGATTTCAAACATTTACAGCCAATTCAAAGCTTTTATATGCAACAGGACCGTGGTCTTTGTTTCCTCCTGTGTCTGTTTAAGGAGCTTCTGTGTCTGATCAAAGCATTTCTGTCTCTGGTGAACAAAGTGTTCTGTGTTCTGTTCCAGATCATCACAGACTTCGACATGACGTTAAGCAAGTTTGCTATCAACGGCAAACGCTGTCCGACCTGTCACAGTAAGTACAGCACGAAAGCAACGCGAGACATTTCTTATTTCGTACACTTTTCTGAGTGTTTATCGTTTATTTGAAGTTCTTGCCGGTTTGCAACATGCGTCCTTTTCCTTCTTTGTGCAGATATCATTGACAACTGCAAGCTGGTGACAGAGGAGTGCAGGCAGAAGCTGCTGCAGTTGAAGAACAAATATTACCCCATCGAGATCGACCCTCAACTCACCATGGAGGAGAAGTACCCGTTCATGGTGGAGTGGTGAGAACCGCACACACCACCGCCAAGTCTGTGTGTCTGCTCGCAGCAAGCAGAATAAAATCACTTATTTGCAGAGACTAAGAAGGTGTACTAAAAGAAACTGTGTGTGTGTGTGTGTGTGTGTGTGTTTGCAGGTATTTTAAGTCTCACTCTCTGCTTGTGGAGCAGCGGATAGAGAGAGACAAGCTGTCTGAGGTGGTGAGAGAGTCCGACGCTGCGCTCAGGTACGTGTCCCCTCCACGCTCACCTGAATGCTGTACTGGAGTTAACTGCTGCATGATGGGTATTCAGCAGATGCGTCCTTGTTTAGAAAGACCACAGCTGATTGCGGAGGCTGTGGCTCAGTGACCTTTTCTGGTCTCATACTGAATATGAGTAGGATTTGTTGCTGATTTCAACATGGAGACCTCGTAGGACTTGTTAACCCGACAGAAGAGTGACTGACATTTGTCACCATCATGTGTCCGCATGGCATCAGGGAAGGCTATGAGCAGTTCTTTGACCGGCTGCAGCAGCACAACGTACCTGTATTCATCTTCTCCGCCGGCCTGGGCGACGTCCTGGAGGAAATCATCCGCCAAGCCGGAGTCTACCACCCCAACGTCAAGGTCGTCTCCAACTTCATGGACTTCGATGACAACGTGAGTCCCGCTGGCCGTTCAGTCTCTATAGACTGTAGAGATTAGATCATAACATTATGGCTCAACGTGCTGGTTTGTATCTGCTCCTCATCTCACAGGGCGTCCTGAGGGGTTTCAAGGGCGAGCTGATCCACGTGTACAACAAACATGACGGCGCCCTGCGCAACACGGAGTACTTCAAACAGCTGAAAGAGTACTGCAACATCATCCTGATGGGCGACTCGCTGGGGGACCTCAGCATGGCTGACGGAGTGCCCAACGTGGAGAACATCCTCAAGATCGGCTTCCTCAACGACAAGGTACAGCCAGCACACAAACATGGATCCCAGCACGCACTCCAAATGTCCTTAAACATTTAGTTTAAACTAAAGTCAGCGCAGTTACACAGTGATGAAGCCTTTTATGACCTGTAGAACTTACAGAGCAGACTTCCAGGGAGCTTTTGAGTCCTGACATGATGATCCTGTTTGGTGATCCACTGGACCTCCAAGCCGACGGCTGTTGTGGCCACGTGGAAACTCATGACCTGACTGTACAGCTGCTCTTGATGGTTTTCCTCTTGTCTCACTCTGCAGGTGGAAGAGCGACTGGACAAATATCTGGACTCTTATGACATCGTCCTGGTGAAGGACGAGACTCTGGAAGTGCCCAACGCCATCCTGCAGAAGGTCCTATAACTGCCTCCAGTCCACTCCTGTCCCCCCATCAGACCCTTCCTGCCACGGGCCTGTCACACTTCTGGCACCAACTGAAACCCTAGTCTCTGGTCCAGAGCTGGTCCACTTGCTCTGGATCCTGGATCCCGTGCCCCCCCCCCCCACAACCCTGTAAAAACCTTTTTTAAAGACATTTTACATCCTCTAAATGAACTGTTTTAAAAGTCCACACAGCAGCATCCTCCTGTCTCTGGTGTGTTTTGTCCATTTAAATTGCTTCTGATGTTGTTTTATGATAAAAGAATTTCCACAAGTAAGATAAAAAAACTCACCAGATTTCATTCTGTAATTTAATAATAATAACTTTATTTATTTATATATATGGCACAGAGGAAGTCCATTTGTGCCAATGTGATGGAAAAAAGTCCTTTAAATCATAATGAGTAACCCTCTCAGAATAATGACTTTGTATCTCAAAATGAAGTAATTATCATTTTAATTCATTGCATTAAGATGCAAAGTCATTATTTGGACATTAGAATGACGTACCGGATCTCTTCTGGAGTTCATCACACTGGTGGAAGCGAACTTCCATATGCCATTGTTATTCAGAGGGTTATTTTTGCAATAGTAATATTTTTAAACCATCAGCCAGCTGCCCGTGATGAGGCCCAGGACGGGCACAGTGTTGTCTGTCCCAGCATGCCACAGGTAGTGTGGGTGTGTGAGTCCACCTGCTCACGCTGTGAAACTGAGCCGTTTGTGTCAGACATAAAACTGCTTTACAGCCTTTTGGAAGCCATAGAAGTAGTTCAGTACATTAAAAGACCTTGGAAATGTAATTAGAAAGTAGAATTAAAGTGTGCAGCAGCAGTATGATGGGAATGATCAGAGGAAACGCACTTTAGGTTCTGGAGGATCGACCTGTACGTGAACAAGTCGTCATGACTTGTTCCTGCACAAAAAAAGTCACGTTTACACAACGTGCTCATCATATCAGCACGGACGAAAAAGACTTTGATGGCAAATGGCCTTTTGAATTTTTGAGCTTCTCTGCACAGCCGACTCAACAGTGGAGTGTTGTCCCTGCTGCTGTTTAAGGTTAAATCGGCGTTAAGTGAGGATGACCTCTGACATAACTGGAGTTTAGTTCACTGTTTCAGTAACCGGAAGCAGACAAACTGCTGCCAGTGGCTCAGTAAAAACCCAGCATGTTTAATGTCATCACGTTCTCATTCTGTGGTTGAAACTGAGCACTACCTCTGAAATATTCACCCGTTTGTTGTTGTGGGAGGTTCAAAACTAAAATGTCACCATCTCCGTTTGTCACCACATGTTGTGTTGAATGTTTGTGTTTTAAATGTGCTGCTCTCGCCTGCATGTTGCCTTTTCTTATGGATACGTTTATGTCAGAGGAAACAGAGACTTAAAAAATATATATCAGTTAAACGGGGAATAAATGTCATACTGTATATGTGGGCGTTGCATAGAAATGTTCTATTGTTTCACTGAATTTGGAGCGACCTCCAAAAGCATAGACCAGTGTGTTGTATTTTTATAAGCAGGTTGTTTTCTCTGTTCTTCGATGGTGTGATTTGAAAATGCAATAAAATGCCATCTTGTGATTCACGACGGATCACAGACCGGACAGAAGTCTGGACTGATGAGACCTCCTAAATCTGGGTTTAGTGGTATTCAAAGGTGCAGTTTGTAGTGTACAACGTGTTGACATACTGAAGTACAAGATTAGTCCTTTTAATATTTGACAGTTGATGGCAAAGCTGTAAATGACTGAGAAAGGAGTACTTTGATTTATCAAGTGTTTCATTTACTACATTTACCAAAAACGCAGACAGACCCAGAAGGAGCCATTAATAATAACAACAACACATCACCTGAGGTTTCTCATGTATTTTATGTCTGAATGTAAAATTACTCAGGCCATCAGTGTGATATTTCTGTCTGAAGGTTTCATGAAGGCCAACAGAACAAATTCCTCAGCATAGAAGGTAAAAGAAGCAGTAGCGGCTCAAAAAGGGTGTGAATTTGAACTGCTTTTACCATTATCCAAAGTAAATGTTGAGATGATGATGTGTGCATGCATGCGGCTGAAGGTGTTACATTAAGTTTGCATGGTTGAGATCATATAACATGAAGACTCTGGGAAAGTTGGTGTTTTGATTTGGCTGCAGTACTGAAAGCGTCCTGCAGGTGGTGCTACATGACAAGACAATCGTTTGAAGAAGTCTTGGGACAGTTACTGGAATGGATAGAGGAATGTGCTATGTGGCATCCTGCAGACATCTGACATGCGTGGCTCGTTGGTCTAGGGGTATGATTCTCGCTTAGGGTGCGAGAGGTCCCGGGTTCAAATCCCGGACGAGCCCTCTAACTTTTCGATTACATGGGAAAAACATGCAATTAATCATGCAAACTGCATCATGAGGTGGTTGTTGTTAAACAGCTTATGTTTAAATGCAGACAAAGTTCCTGAGCAATGAAACTGAGCATCACAGATCTTTACCTTTCCTATCATGTTTTTATTTTATTTGTTTTACTCTCATTACAGTTTAATATCTATTTGGTAATATTAGATACATGGCATCGTACCTCATGTAACTTATTTGGTATCATGCTTTTGTTTCAGCTGCATTTAATGAACCTCGGTAAATGTGCCAATGCTTTGCCATCCAGTTTAAGGTCATACAGTACAGTCTGGCCCATTCACTGCTGAGGCTACAGTCATTTTATGTGCTTATCATCTCCTTGACAAGATTAGATGATTTAGATTAATCAAAGTTACATTTTTACATGAATTAATATCACAGATTTGGATTTAGCACATCATGCATATTCTGCAACTGTTCATTAAAAGTACTCCATACTATTCAGACAGTTTTGTCATGATAAGCCTGCAGTACCACAGTGGTCCTTTAGGTGGCGCCAAGTGAATAGAAGAACAACCTAAAAAATGTGGGACCGACGTGGCACCTTGGAAGTTCAGAAAGTGTTGGTTATGATCTGAAGGGACGTGGCTCGTTGGTCTAGGGGTATGATTCTCGCTTAGGGTGCGAGAGGTCCCGGGTTCAAATCCCGGACGAGCCCTAATGTTTTCCTCCAAGAGGTAGAACTCACAACTGTTACCTGCTTTAAGATAAGGTAATCCTTTATTAGTCTCATAACTGGGAAATTACAGAATTTACAAGTTTTCACACATTTTTTGTTTAAATTTGCAGAAATCTAAACATGGGCAAAGCTGGACTCAAAATTCTTGTTTCATTTTGTTGACATATTCGCGTCCCTGTTTTGACAGAGGGAATTCTGGATTGCATTTGGATTTGAATATTGCTGGTTCAGATTATGACAAGAAACCCATTTGGAGAAAATGGAAGTTAAAGACATGTATTAGGAGGTATGTATTCAACATGTCAACATAAAGGTTCGAGCATTTTTGACAAAAAATGTTGAACTGGGATAAACTTTAAAATTATAGAAATCACTATGAAACTTCTCCCAGTTGATATAATAAGATGATTATTTTTTGTAATTCACGTTTTCTGAAAGTAAATAGATTTGGAAGCCACTAGCTAATTAATTATGTACCAGTTTTCTTAAATTTCCAACCCAAATCTAAAGTAAAATAGATTTGGTTTGGAAATTTTTGGACCTTTGTTCCCACCAGTCTGATAGAAGATGTTAAGGATGCAAAATAAACCAAGATTTCAAACCGTGAAGAAGATAAACACCAACATGTCGGCACCTGCAGTGTACCTGAAACTGAACTTGTTTGCCTCCCGTCTCTCCTAACAGAAAACTGATCTAGTTGGAGACCACTGCTGCAGGTCGGTAGTTTTAATTTGCTGTCGTACAATAAAGTGCCTGTAGATGGCGCCATAAGCATAACTTTGGAGAAGAGCAGACGAATCAACGTGGCATACACTGTTCAGTAAAGGTTGAAATCCATTCTTACAGAAGTTTGTATGTGGCTCGTTGGTCTAGGGGTATGATTCTCGCTTAGGGTGCGAGAGGTCCCGGGTTCAAATCCCGGACGAGCCCTCAGATTTTTAAAGACAAAGTGAATTAAACTGCAAATCAACAAAACAAAATTAACCTTCAATCCAGACTGGAATCCATAATCTACTGAAGAAAACATAACAGTTCCCCGTCCTTTCTCATATAACGTTACCCTTGACGAGTGTTCTCTTCTGTTTAATTTTAATATGTGCTATATATTATTAGATATTTGATATGAAACTTTAATTAGTTTCATGCTTTTGTTTTAGCTACATTAAATGTGTATTTTCCCTCAGCAAATGCTCAAGTTTCTCCACACAGTTTTCTGTGGACACACTGCTGTCAATTTATCCGTTCACTTTTGTATCATGTTTACAAGTTGAATAAAAGTGTCATTTTTACAGATTTGATACCATAGATTTGAATTTAGCCAGTAGACGTCTATATAACATGCTTAATCAAAACATTTTTGCAACTGAAATTTGAATTTTCAACAAAAAAGTAGACTTTTGTTACTCACAGTACCAGCTCCAACTCACTAATTGAAAGGGGACAGCTGAAACCAGTGTTTTCCCAAAAAACTCATATTCCCAGCAGCCTACTTATTTCCGCTCCTGCGCACAACCGCCCGGTTTGTCCGCTGAGCGTCAGTGCCATGACAACGGGACGATGGCTGCAAGCAAGACGCTGAGAAATGTGATGTTTGTGTGAGCTTGGAGTAACAAACCGTCGCCTTTCACTGACTGCTTCGTGTATGTGAAGGTAAGAAAACTCGAGAGCAGACGTGAATGAGTTTTGTCATCAGTGCAGAGGCTGTGAAAGCAGCAGCGGCACTGAGAGCTTGTATTCAGGTAACTTGGAGTGCTAGCTAATTAGCTGGCTAAGCTAAGTTAACTCAGCTCCGGCTTGACGTTAGCTGCAGGCTAACTTACCTTTGTAAGATGAGTCGATTTGTAACGGACTTGTTTGATTAATTCACTTCTCCTTTTTGTTGCTCTGTGACAAAGGAATTTCTTAGCACAGCACGAGTCCTCCTGGGTGTGAAACGGTAAACCCACAGGTGTCTGTTCATGTGCTATTAAAGTCCAGGAGACACACAAAGTTGAAGACCAACCGACGACAACAACTGAGCAAGCCGTATTGCGTCGTTCATTTCCTGGTCTCTTGAGTGTTGAACCGAGTCTATACTGTAATCGTCGAGAAGATGCCCGTTTGTCCGAACGTATATTGTGATATATCAGAAAATTGTGCGATGTATTTTTGGTAGTTTATGATAGAAACCAGGAGCTTGTGAGCAGTACCAGGTTGTTTGATGCAGCACTGCCTCCCATCACAGGGGACTGAACATGTGTCCCCTGGCCATCCCGTGTTTATTATCAAGCTGGTGGTTGGATAAAGAGAGCGAGGAGGACAAAGTCACTTGTCTTCACATTTTCTGCCAGATTCATGCTTGCAGACAACATAAGTTATTTAATTGTTAATTTAAACAGGAGAGGAGAAGTTGCCCAAAGTGCAGCTGAGGAAAAATAAATGAAGCAGGAAGCCAAGCAGAAGGTCACAGGATGATGCTATAAATCTGGCGTGTTAGAAAAGTTGCTGTAAGAATAAGTTAACATCATGGCTTCCTGTCTCTCTCCCTTCTGTCATTGGGAGAAGAACTAATACAGCCTCATGTAGTGATGCAATGAGCACTACTGAAGAAGTGAAAGTTTATTTAATTTGAAAAGTGTTAAACGGTTGTAATTTTTCCTCAGAGACTCTGCATTCGTCCTTCCCAGCCTGTTTCCCCCAATGCCTTTTAGCTTTTGGTAGTAGAAGTTGTAATATTCCTTTAACACTGCTCAGGGATCCAGAGTACAGCAGATTCCTCCCGTGGATTAGCTGCCTGTTCCACCTGCTCAGCACTTAGCGAGTAGAAAAGCTGCTTGCCCCCCCCCCTCAATGCTCAGGCTCAGAATCTGAGGGTCATGTGACTGGTATTCTGGTCTGCCATTGGCTACAGGTGTCAGTACTGCTGAGCACTGAGAGCCGGCGGACAGAGGGGACAGTGGTTCAAGTTGTCACCTTGCCAATGGTCAAACTGATTATCCAGTGTTTCTGAAGTGACCAGAAGGTTGGTGGTTTGATTCTCTGCCATCAGGATAAATCTGGCAATAGAAGTGAGAGAGTAAAACTTATCACCTTCTTCATTACGCACTGTTGTGGTACTGCAGAGCAGGGCACCTGACCGCCCATCTACTCTACTGCAGCTGCCTAGTTTATTGTGTTTTTGGATTAAATTCCTCTTTACTGATACTGTGCATACTCTCACTTGTTGTGGGTTTGTTCACCTGGCAGTTCAAACAGACCAACGGGACAAATCTGCATAGGTCATACTCAACAGGAGAAGAGTCCTAAAACTTTCCTCCTTCTGTCTTTCTCTCTCTGTCCAACCACAGGCAGCATGTCTCTGTTCAAGGCCCGTGACTGGTGGTCAGCCGCACTCGGCGAGGGCGAGGAGTTTGACCATGGATGCTTATGTGTCGGAGACGTGGACAACAGCGACACTGGACATGGTGAGTGTGCAGTGTAGGAACAGATGCACCGACCACCACACGACATACAGACTGCACGAAACTGCTCACGTGTGGACGTTGGTACACGTCCGTCTTATTACGCCACTTTTGATTATAGAGCTGGCTGTGTGGTTAAGTTACATTTATTTTTAATAATTCTGGAATAAAGATTATTGAGTTTTTCTTCTTTGGCCTCACAAAAGAAGACGTGGTATCAAACAGGAGTTCCTCTTGACAGACATGACAGAATAATGTCCCACCCTGTCTTGTAACATCCTGGATTGTCCTCCTCTGTTAACTTTTTAGACAAGGTGGTGGTGGGCAGCTACATGGGGATGCTGCGAGTTTTCTCCCCACATGCCAGTAAGACCAGCGAGGGAGTTTCAGCGGAAGCTCAGCTCCTGGAAGTCCAGCTTCAAAACGCCATCATCCAGGTGGAAGTGGGAAAGTTTGTCTCGTAAGTTGACCTCACTAACCGAGAGACCACAGAAGATAGATTTGTACTGCAGCCATGTTGGAT
Source organism: Scatophagus argus (assembly GCF_020382885.2). Taxonomy (NCBI): domain Eukaryota; kingdom Metazoa; phylum Chordata; class Actinopteri; family Scatophagidae; genus Scatophagus; species Scatophagus argus. The sequence continues at coordinate 24,493,884 of NC_058501.1, forward strand.
TGAAGGTTGTTGTATTTTCCATCTTAATTAAGTTCTGTACATCATGTGACCTTTTATTTGATACCATGATTAAAAAGATAAAGTTGGTGTAATTTATGATTACACAGTGTAAATTCAAGGTGTTGAATTGAGCATCAGAGCATTTTATTGTGAGCTTGATGTAAATGGATGTGTTAGTATTTAGACACGGATGTGTGTTGTTGATTCTGCTATTGGATTCACTCTTAACACTCAACACGGTGTCACTCCTGCTAAGATCTGAGCTCTAACTCCAGGATCATTGATGGTGCTGCTAATCCCCCCCGCCTCCACTTCCCTCTCGCCGTCTTGGCGGCCTTCCTGTACGTGAAGCCTTCACCTGTGTTCCTGTTTTTGTAGGTCAAATTGGCATTAGCCTAATGTCCTCTGCGAGGAGCAAGCCTTCAGTCACCATCTCGCAAGTGCAAAGATCTACTTTATTGTCTCAGAGTAAATAGCAGTTTATGCTCTTCTAGAGCACTAAAGGACAAAGATGGTTTAGACAAACCAAAGTAGATAATGTAATTGTAAGCATCAAATCTTGTGCCATTAGAGTGCTGCAACTACAACCCTGATTCCTGAAACATCTGGGACACTGTAGAATGTAAACAAAAACAGATTGCAGTCATTTGCAAATGAACCCATCCTTGTTTATGAACGACTGAGCCTTTCAAGGATTCCCCTTTCATGCATTCATAGCTTTCACACATGCGCTTCTTATCGTTGATGGTTTCTCATGTTTGTTGCATTTGGTTTAAATTCTACTATGAGTCAGTCTGCAACAACGTCAGCTAAAAGCCTAAAATATGTAAAAAAAAAAAAAAAAAAAAAAAGGATACAAAGCACATGAAACTGTTAAGGCTGTTACAAACCTTTGACATTGTAGCCTTTTAGTAGCGCTCATATTGAACTGGCTTGTCGTTGGGCGATGGGTCAGAGGTCACAGAGCTGTTGCTGGATGTACTGGCCTGCTGCTGGACTTTAGATTACAGGACGGTGACTAACGCGCTCTGCCCACCCTGCAGTATCTCTGTGTTACATCTGTGGGAAGGAGTCACAGATCTTTCTTTAACTCCATGTCATGACCTTCTGTGAATTATAAGCGTTCATGGTATAGCTTATAATATAACCTCACTTTAAACTGCCGGGCAGAAACGCCCATTCATAACTCATCTCTCTGCTTTTTCATTCATAGAAAAACCATCCATGCTGTTACTTACCACCACATTAACATGTCTATTTTTCCCCCTGTGATGCAGGCTAACCCCAAACCGCCATGTCAGGAGTTTCTCTTCCTAGTCGTGATTTACCACGATCTATCAGCCGCCCAGCAGCCCAAACATAGTTGTGCTTATAATGTCAGGCTAACCACTGAGTTGCTAGCATAGCTGTCTGAACCCAAGGGCCCCTTCTTGAGTTGTTATTGTGCTGCATAATTGGATCTTAAGAGCTGACCTCCTCGGAGTCAAAGTCAAGTGACGTGTGCAAATGCCTCCAGTGGGACGGACTTGTGTTGGAGCGAAGATGATTAAATGACCCCTCACAGCCAAAAATATTTTAAAGTGTGGAAGAGGAAGGATAGAAGGAGGAAAGGAATGATGTGGGATGGCATTGTAATGCTGATATGCTCCTTAATGGACAGTGTTAAGCACCTCATTGAGCAGGAAAAGGAACATGCTGAACCTCATGCTCTTTTGTTAAAAAAAAACAAACACTTTTTACAAGTTTTTAATCTTAAATCTTAATCTTTTTAAGCATTGGTCTTTCTCTGCAGAATGGAGCCACTCACTAAATGTTCACACCAGCGCTGCACGGGCGTTGAAAAACAGTGCAGGACAGTATGCATATGTTAGCAGCCTTTCTAACTGGATGTTATGTCGAAGTGAAAACAAAAGCATTCTGAATTATTCTGTCCTGATAGATATGGAAGTTGATTTAAATTGAAATAAATATATAAACTTTTTATACCATTAATGCAGTAGAATTTGATACTGTACATAAGCAACTGTACATCGTATAATCGCCGTAGGTTTCCATACAACAGCATACCATGAAACTGGAGTACTGCTGCAGCCCGGCATACCTCCCATCGCCTCACTGTGGGTGCACAGGAACCTTCCAGAAAGCGAGGTTTCTGGGAACAGCTCTGGTGGTTTGCCTCGAAGGCTTCCCACATCATCACGCTGGAAGCAGGATCCAGCTAAATCGGTCTGTTTTGGAAGCAGTCGTGTTTGGTTACCTGCGGTTTTCGGCACAGCATTCTTCAGAGGCCGGTGGGCATTTTGGAAGCCAGCCTCGACGGAGAAGCAGATTGTAAATATTGTCAGGGCAGACCGAGGTGGGCGGACGGTGAAAGGTTTTGTTTCAGCACTGACTTGAGTGGTTTTTCGAGGAAGAAAGAAAACTTGTGGGATCCAGTTTTCTCCTCCCTTGTTGTTCTTCTCTCAACAAACATTACAACAGTGATTGAATGTTAGTACGACAGCATTTGTTCTGTGATTCTTCCTCTGTGGCTTTGTGGTAAAGCAAATAAGTGAAAATCTAGGATCAGCATCACTGAGTCTGTCAGCTACACCTCAGTCATAACTGGTGTTTAAAAAAGAATCCACCAGCTGTTACTGTAATTATTTTCTAAGTTAAAATATGAATGATACCACCCTCGAGAGCACGGGTTCATCTACAGTGGCTGGAACTATCTGGGGGTTTCTTTAAGCAAGAAACTGAATCTCCACTCCCCCCATATCTGAGCCTGACTTCTGACCTCTAACAGCACTGAATGGTCTCAGGTGCAGAATACATCTCTCATTAATGTGTGCATTAGGAAGCATCGACATCCACCTCAGGTCTTCAGGGGGTCATGATGAATCATCACATCATATAATTCACCATCAGCTAGTCGATGATGATGATGATTCTGATTGCGGTTGCATAATTTGCTTTGTGTAACAGAATCCATTTTGTTGTCTGTCCAGGTGTTCAGAGCTTCTGCACCTGGCTGTTCTTCACCCCCGGAAGTTGTCGGTCTACTCTGTTTCAGGTAACATACAGACACATGCTTCTTCTAATATAATCTTTGTATCTCCTTCCACTCTGAATGAGTGATGAATGATTCATGTTCAGTGAGCACGACTTTCACCTTTAAGAACTCCATGCAGACCTGCTCTTTTTCTGATCCGTGTCCGTGTAGGCACTGCGGGGAACGTAGAGCACGGTGACCAGTACCAGCTGAAGTTAGTCTATGAACACAACCTGCAGAGAACGGCCTGCAACATGACCTACGGCACCTTTGGAGGGGTTACAGGTAGGACTGACGTTTGTAACGCTCGGTTTCCTGCGGCTGAGACTCTGAACATGCTAATCTACGTTCACCTGCTCAGGTCATCAGAAAAAGCTTCATTCATCTGGGCTTCACCAGAGTGTTAGGGATGTTGCAGAACAGATCAGAACATGAATAAAATCATACTGGCCTTACACAGGAATCTTGGTGCATAATTAAATCTCTTGGTAACACCTCTCTGACAGTAGTGACATACAGTCTCACACTCACACACACACACACACACACGTGCAGATCCATTACAGACATGAACACATTATGTCCTCCGGGAACTGCTTGGCAGAAGGCACTTTTAGTATCTCACCAGCGGTTTGTGCGTGTGCACGCTTTGTGAGGACGAGTTTGAGTTTTGAACGTTGGGAGTTGAGGATATTTCTTGCAAAGTGAGAGCAGCTTGGCTGGTCCTCACCTTGGACTCGACCTTCAAAGTGTATGAAGCTTTGAAGACTTAGTGTTAGAGGTGTCGGTTCAGGTTCAGTTTCGAATTAGGGTTGGAAATAAACAATTAGTGTGGTGTTTAAGGCTGGGGTTGGTGGTCAGTGAGAGTCCTCACAAGTATACAAATACAAATGTGTGTGTGAACATCTGTGCATGTGCCTTGGCATGAGTGGTAACTGGCAGCACTGGACAAATACATAAAACTGTTAAAGTCTCTAAGAGGAGTGAAGGATGGAAAGAGAGAGAAAAAGAGGGGTCACAGAGCTGCTCTCTCTGCAGTCAATTGAGCTTTTGGAAAAACCAAGTAGGGGAAAGCCCTTGAGTCGTCAGCATCCAAGAAAAACACACACACACACACACACACACACACAGGCGGGGAAACCCCTTTAAAGCAGAGAAAATGGCATTTCCAAATAAAGGCTGCATTGTCAAGGTGTGTGTGAGAGAAGAGAGAGACTGCCAGACTCTGTGGCCTGGCATCATGGACCTCTCATTCACTCCATGTTTACAGAGTCTGTGTGTGTGTGTTTGATTGATAGAAAGAACAGTGCAGGCTCATTAAAACCAATATCTTGGCCTGTGCATTTCCACGTGCTGTTTTCTGGTAAAACCACACTGTACAGCTGGCTTTGGAGATGTCAACCTCACACTCTTCAACAAACACACACACACACGTGCAGTCTTTTTGCATTACACATACAGACACACTTACAGGTTGCAGGTCTGCAGACCAATTTGAACATAAATGTGTGCAAATGCAGCACACACACGTAACTTTGAATTTTCACCCATGAAACCACACATGCAGCCAGCAGAACATTAGTGAATCCAGAAAAACTGCACCTGTCTGTGATTCTCAGTTCAGCCGTTCTTCATTAAACATTCACATCATTCACATTAAACATCATTCAACATTATTCTCCAGCTCCATCCACTCCAACCTGTGGACCCACCATTAAACTGCCTGATCCTGGTCTGACCAGCCCCTGCAGCTGACAGCAGCACACTGGTCGGACTGCAGGCGATAACTGATGAGCTGTCAGAAAAACCATTTGAAAGTCTCCAAACTCAGGGAAAACAGTCTCCTCTCCTCTCCTCTCCTCGCTTTGCCTCCCCTCTCCTCTCCTCTCCTCTCTTCTCCTCTCCTCTCCTCTCCTCTCCTCTCTTTGCTTTGCGTTTCCTCTCCTCTCCTCGCTTTGCCTCCCCTCTCCTCTCCTCTCCTCTCCTCTCCTCGCTTTGCCTCCCCTCTCCTCTCCTCTCCTCTCCTCTCCTCTCCTCTCCTCTCCTCTCCTCGCTTTGCCTCTCCCCTCCTCTCCTCTCCTCTCCTCTCCTCTCCTCGCTTTGCTTCTCCTCCCCTCTCCTCTCCTCTCCTCTCCTCGCTTTGCCTCCCCTCTCCTCTCCTCTCCTCTCCTCCCCTCTCCTCTCCTCTCCTCTCCTCACTTTGCCTCCCCTCTCCTCTCCTCTCCTCTCCTCGCTTTGCTTCTCCTCCCCTCTCCTCTCCTCTCCTCTCCTCGCTTTGCATTTCCTCTTCTCTCCTCTCCTCTCCTCTTGCTCTTCCCCATTGTGACCACTAGATGGCAGTGCATGGCCTCGAATTGCAGATACTTAAACTAAATGAATGGGATCCTGTAAAGCCATATGGGGAAATTCCCTTTTCACACACCTCTCCAGAGGGAGGTCAGAGATCAGCAGCAGAACATTGGATTGAATCACAGCACATCACAAGATTTCAAAAGCTGAAAGCTGTTTTTTTTAATTTAAATTTTAGGTTTCAGTGGTCTTTAATAAAACAGGTTGCTCCCATGGACATGTAGAATGTCCTTTCCTCAGACCCAAACAGAGACTGTGTGGTTTTTCTTTTTGCTCCTGCAGTGTTTTAACCTCACATTAAAACCATCTCTGTTGTAGACGCAGCAGTTTCCTTCATTTGACTCCTCTTTGTTCAGGTCAGATGAGCTGTTTGCAATAACCTGAGTGTTTGAGTTGAGGAAGCTGCTCGCAGCCAATCTCACGGTTGATTGGCTGATGGAGGGAGCACACTCACACATGCTTGTGATAGTTTGCAGACACGTGCAAAAGCACGCCTTTGTGTGTGGGTTCACATAGAATCACACACACACACATTTACTGATTACATGTCACAGCTCTGATGCCAGACCAGGCGAATATTCGAGTGTCTACACGTGTGTTTCCTCAGCAGACGGTGTGTGTGTGACAGCACTCTGCTCTCTGCTCAAAGTATGTGTTTTTAAATTTGGAAAGCCTCAAGTGTGTGTGTGTGAGAGTGTTTGTCATGTCTATTCTTGTGTGTGTGTAGGTAGGTAGGTAGGTCTATAATAGCAGCCATTTAGCAGTGCTGTAGGCGCTGTAATAGCAGCTCTATACTAATACGGCTCTAATAGCTGGTCTCCCTTTGGGTTTGGGTCACATTCAGGCCACACACACACACACACACGCACATACATATACACACACACTGAGAATGGACTTGCCTATTCTAACTTTGGTCAGACTCAGACACATAAAGACACGCACATGAGCGTGCATGGAGGTACATTTTCACATGTGCCCATACACACACACACACACACACACACATTCTCCTTCAGTCATACGTTGAGGTGAGACTCCGCCCACTGCAGAGTGCGGCCAGCCTCTGTGCTTTGTTGGCAGCTCTGTGAGCTTGTTCAACATGTCTTATTAATGACACTAATACAGGCCCGTTTCCTGCGCTGCGTCTGAGCTGCGCTGCTCTCATACAGACCTCTTTGACACGTTATACCTGGGCGTGGGCGTGCGAAATTACATGTGCGATTATGGCGTAGCCTGGCTCTCATTTTCAATACGTAGCATTTTTCATATTATTGATGATACAGCGGCGGCGTCTGGCATTTTGACTCTGGCACTGCTCCTCAGGGTGAGAAACGACCAGCAGACACCTGACAGGTCGGTCCAGTGTTTGTCTGGCAGGAAGGTCCACCCCTCTGGTATCCTGCTGTTTTTGGAGTCCTGACAAAAACAAAACATGTTACAGTTTTTTGTATTTATGGCAGCCTAAACCAGCTGAAAGTGAAGGTGGTTTCAGTCAGTTTATTTTCTTTTTTTTTTATGTCCCCTGAAATGTAAAGAATCAGAGTCAGTGTCTGATAAGAAAAAGACACGATGAGAGGAATTTTAATCCACCACCCTGGTGCTAAGAGACTAAGAGACACTGTCAGCACTGTCACTGAGAGGAGTGTGTGTACTTGCAGAAATTTTCCACATTAAAGACAGTCACACAGAAAGAAACGCAGCAGACGCTCACAATCGTGAACTGATGATGATGATTGTACTCCATGAAACACTCGGTCTGCGGTTCGAATGCGTTTCCCTTTTTTAACAGACGTATCTCGTGCTGTTGACATAACGTGCACACACTCAGACATGAATATAAATCCACCCATATGCAGACACATTTGGTTGGGTTGGTTCGTTATCCAACACTGTATTCAGGGCGTGTCTGCGGTGTGAGAGACCTTGTCCTTCAGCTTGTTAACGGCCACCCTGAACTCCGCTCATCACTCAAACACACACTCCACACACATGTTTACACAGAGGTGTGTAGGAGCGTGAGGCTTTTCTGTCTAAATCCTCGGTGAGAGATGTCGAGTGTGTGTGTGCGTGTGTGTGTGTGTGTTGCGCTGTAGCTGGCTGTCTCCCTGACCTCTAGTTGATGGCAGTGTGAGTTTTAATAGCGCGCTGAGGCCTAATTATAGCCCTCTGGTCACACAGACCCACTGCTTTATGACTGTGTGTGTTGCTATGTGTTTGTGTGTGTTGGTGCTAAGCATCAGGCCTTTCCTAACAAACACACTCTTGTGCACACTCATACCCAGAGCCAGGTGTGTGTGTGTGTGTGTGTGTGGAGGTGTTAATGGAGATATCAGATTCAGCCAGAGGGAGAAACACACCTCACAGCACAACACGACATCACGGCTGAAATGAAACAGAAGCCATGAACGTCTTTCAGTATTGCTGGTGTCGTATTTAAATCTTCCACCGATCGAAAGAGCAGATTCAGAGCTGTCAGAAAAACACAGTTTGTAACCACGTTGTCCAAAATATATTTCCTTTGCTGCTGTAGAAACCGACTTTATAGACTTCAGCTGATGAAGGTTTGCATGCACGCACACACAGAAAAGTGCATGAATGTTAATGAAGCTGAGTGAAGGTCTCAGTATGCTTCAGACCACTCAGGTGTTTGGCCAAAGTGTGTCCAATAGTTCTGAATGGTGAGCTAACAAACAATGAAAATTGTACAAAATAAATGAAAACAAGCACACACAATCTCCTCTAAGGCCTTCATGGGGTTTCACTTGGTTGTAAGCAGAAAAAGTGAAATGGTTGTGCAAAGAAAGGGAAAAGAAGAGCTTGGAAAACTTTTCATGCTGCGTTTCTATGATTAATCAATTAATTGAATTAAATCAATCAATTAATCAATTATTCCTTGTGTCTGTAAAATGTCAGGAAAACAAGTGAAAGACTTCAAGGTGACATCTTCAGCAAATCCGAGTTTGGCTTTATCACTGCTCAAAGTTCAATGTCACCATCGTTATTGACTCGTCGATGTAAGTGATACTCTTGTTGTACGTGTCTCTACGTACGGTCAATTATATACCCCAAGTAACAAACATCTACTTTCAAAGATGCAGGCCAGATGTCATCAACAGTATGTGAGTGTTTGCCAGGCGATTCTTCATGTGACAAGACAAGAGTGACTAAATGGCCCTCCTCTCTCTGTGTCAGGTCACCACTCCCTGTGCATTCAGTCCATGGACGGGATGCTGATGTTCTTCGAGCAGGACAGCTACTCCTTCGGCCGGTTCCTCCCGGGTTTCCTGCTGCCCGGCCCGCTGGTCTACAACCCCAGGACGGACAGCTTCCTCACCGTTTCCTCTGCACGCCAGCTGGAGAGCTACAAGTAGGTGTTCCATCAGAACCTCTTTTGTGTTCTCTCAGTGTCACTGATGGCCTGTCACGCTCGCTTGATTAAGAAAAATGAAAATCTCATTTGATCATTAAAGAAATCATGGGATGCCAAGTGAGCAGAATGCTTTGATTGGGTAAATGTTGTTCTTGTGTTTGTCTGCAATGAGCTCATGCTGGTCTTGTGTTTATTGTCTGGTATTAATTTTAATTATTTATAATACACTAATGCCACTTAAAAATCCCCGAAATGGGCCTTTATAAAGAGGTTCTTTTTTAATGAATGAAAATTAAAGTTAATTGCCTGGATGCCCTGATGCACTCAACCACACCCAACTCGTCATGTGATGAGCTGGTGGGTGTGATTAAAAATGTCATACTAATGATTTATTCTGAAAATGAGAAAAAACATTGGCTTACTTTTCCTAAATTATTGTTATTTGAGTTATTTGAGGTTACTTAGTGTTATTGACTGTCTTCAGTATCAGCTGCTGATGGTTAGCGAGCGCCGCTGACTAATGCTTGAGCGCATCTGCTTTCACTGCAGAGCTCATCTGGATGAACCAAAACAGATACACACACAGACACACACACACACACACACACACAGTTTGATCGGAAAGTACCTCACTGTAATGTAAGCAGATGCACACTTCGCATTTCCCTCCGGCTGAAGCTGAAATGTAGTTTCCTCTCCCAGCTGTTTGTTATCGGGATGCCCCCCACCAGCACCAAGAGATTCTTCAGACCAGAAACACTGACTTCACTGCTCTGTGTGGACACACACACAGTAAATAAAGACAGAATGAACCTCTACATGACAACACTGCATTACTTGCAGCAACAAGCTTGTTATTTCTATTGCAGCTAACGTAATATCTTTGTTTGTACCTTCAGAACCCTGAGCAGATTCTGAGTGTTTTCATGCCTCCGTGTCACTGATGGCTGTGGCTGGAGGAATCACTTTTTCTGGTTGAAACCATGGAGAAAACTTGATTTAATGAAATATCAGTATTTTAAGATCAGATTAGTTGCTTTTCCTGACTGAAGTCCTGACACAGTTCAAGGACCGTTGGAAATTTGAAAATTAGATGATGATTTCTATTTTTACAGTTTCTGGCCATGAAATGTTCTAATTTTGTCTATTATTATTATTATAATTATTATTGTTATTGTGATTATTCTTAAAATGTGTCTTTCTAAGCTGGGCTGGATTGATTTAAAAGTAGCTCTGTGCTGCACTTCCTGGGTCTCAGATCACTTGACTGTGCAAACATCACTCAGTATTTACCTTTCTTAGGAGCCAGCTTGGGATATTTCAGTCTTAAAGGGTCGGTAAACCCAAATTAAATTTAAGCTTTAGGGACTGTTATACATATTCCATATCAGATGACAGGGTCAGGCCTTCACCGACTCTTATACATTTAATATCAGATGACTGCTCAAACTGTTCTGCCTCGCTCAGTTTATTTGGCCTGTTGGACCGTCTCCTGCCCTGATGAATGAGAGCTTGATTTGGTTGAGTGTGTGTGTGTGTGTGTGTTGGCTCCAGCTTTGAGATTTTAGTTTGTGTTTATCCATGACACCGAGAGAGTATGCACTCAGTGTGTGTTTGTGTAATTTTTGTGCAGACTGTGTGTGTATACGCTTGTGCGACGTGTGTGTTGAAGGAAAATGTGTGTGTTTGTTTGTGGAGTTTGCGGAGAGATCCTCTTTCATATAAATGAGAACGCTGCTTCCTCAAGCTCAGTGTCCTGCACTTCACATGATGACTGATACTGCCTGCGCACACACACACACACACACACGCACACACAGTCAGGCCCTACCAAAACTTTGTCCACGTGAGAGCACGCCATGCTAGCCACAAACTTTTAAAAAATTGCTTGCCAAGTGTGTGTCACTGCCAGTGGTGCTGTGTGTGTGTGTGTGTGTTACCTTCTTTCATAATAGTTAAATCAACATCCAACCAACAGCTGGTAGATGGAACTGAACACACACAGTCACACACACACACACACACATGCATGTAGAGTTTTAATTAATTCATGCTACCTCGTACCCCATCATTAATGAGACGTCTCAGTGAATAGGCATATCAAAAGAGAGTGAAAGCTATTTTATGGTGTTGTTTTAGTATTACTGGGCTGAATTTAATCCATTCTCTCATGCAGCAGTTGGCCTGTCGATCCATTCAGTGTTGGTTTAAAAAGCTTAAAACCCCTGACATGTTTAATGTATTTTTAGTCCATTTTCTTCCCCAGGAAATGGTCACGGTGTGATAAAAAGGTTTCTTTACTGGCAGTCATCCGTGAAGCAGCTCGTTAGTCTGCTCGCCGTTTCTCATAGAAGCTCAGCGGGTACGGCTACCGTACGGATGAGTTCAAAACTATAAATCCTGTGTTGTATTGCAAAAGTCAAAGTTTAGAACACTCCATTTGCTGCTTTATACACTATGTTACGAGGAATTAGCATCACTTTTAGGGTCACATATGGTAGTCAGCTTTAACCAGGTATAAAAGTGAAATGTTGTTCAGCCAATGGGATGTGACAGTTTCTTCTTCTATACAAAACACGATGGTAATGTTATTCAGACAAAAATTGTCCGTGGATCATCACAGTCATTTGGATTCATCCTTTGTGAATGTCTGTACAAAATGTAATCCGCCTAGTATTTAGCCTGGTTTTGCCAAATTAGTCTGGTCACAATTGAATAGACCTTCAACCAATCAGAGCAATGACAAGTGTGACGTAGTGCTGAGTTGGTTAACGTGCACAACTTGAGGCACAGATGAAATGTGAGCTTGTTAGTTCACACTGAGTCATTGTTTATGGAGGCTAGCTGGCAGCTACTGGCGTTAATGCAAAGAGCAGCTTTGTTTGAACCCTACTGCTCATGCTCAAACCCCAGTGGCTCTCAATTCATCGTATCAAACCACAAACTGTATATAAAGTCAGTGTATCACACCTGCCCCTCTTAGATAAATGGTTGTGACTGACTCATGACAAACCGGTATGGAACGGGATGGGGGGGCAGAGCCGGTGAAACATGAGCTCGCAGATTCATCCGGTTCCCATGTTATTGAAGAGTTGTTCAGAAACCAACGAACAGACAAATATTCCATTGCTACCCCATGTTGCAATGCTCAGAGGAAATGGAGGAGACACTGCTCACTGCTCCAGTAAAATAAAATCAATTTCATATGGTGGCGGGGCAGCTCAAGGAAGATTCTGGGGGAAAGAAAAGTGCTCAGTCTTTGGATAAACATTTCGCATGGTCTTTTGTCGCTCCTACGCAAAGCCCACAATGTGGCAATCATACTGGATTATGGTGCTTACAATTTAAGGTAGATTTCAGGCCTGCCTGCTTTGATTAACAGCAGGTTTGCGGTCCAAATAATACTGAGTGAGAAAACTGTGAGTGGATAAATCAGCAGCAGTGTATTTTTTGGGCTGCGGTTCGGAGTCGGGCTGGGTCGATTCTGGGCCTCTCTGTTCATCCAGGTGTTTGAGGAGAATGATAGATTCCTGCCAAGCTTCTGCGACTGCCAGCTCCTTACTGGAAAACATACTGATGTTGAAGAAGCCAAAACCAACTGACCACAGATCAGTGTAACCACTTTATCCTGAGCCAGTCGCCAACAGCTCACTGATTAAAACTGATAGGCCGCAGTTCCGGAGAGCAGCAGGTCAGCACCTTGTTGACTGACCTGACAGAAGTGGTAAAAGAGATGGAGAGTTTAAGACTCTAGCTGTGGATTTTGTTAATAATGAACATGTTAGCCTTTATTTAAATGGTAATAAATGATTTGTGCTTGGATGTCTGTTCTGGACTTTCAGACAGAATTTAGCCAATGTTGTTGTGGTTTTGGGCTACTGGTAAAATAAGCAAAATCTGTAAGCATCAGGTCACTAATTTGAGTTTTTAGAATAGGGAAACTTAAACGAGAAATTGTCCGTGCACAGTGCAAATTGTCCCTGAGCAAGGCAAGGTGCTTTCAGGCCGCTCAGAAAATAAATTCCATATGAAACAGTGAGTGACAAACAGCTCCCCAACACTACGCTGACAGGAGATTGAATGTGATCCACAGACACTCGGTGTGTTTGTATAAGGAGCTGTCTGTGTCTCTCTGACTGCCAGGTATGAAACTCTGGCTGTGGCTACAGAGGCAGAGAGCCGACAGGATCCTGAACTGCCCCTCAAGACTGGAGGCAAGAGGCTGACGGTGAGTCCTGAACACACAAACTGACCGATGTGTCTGACTCTGTTGTTCATCGTGAATGCAGCTTCACCAAGACATATCTGAAATTGAAATGTTTTTGCCAGTCAAATGTAAACCGAGGAATCCATATTTTGGAAAAAAAAATACCCAAAGATGTTTGGGTTGAGCATGTTAGAAGTCTGCCAAACATTAATATGTTTTCATATGGAGGAAGTTCACCAGCCATGAGCTCAGTGAGGAGCGTTGACACTTAGGCCGTATGTGGCCTCTCTGGACTGTCGTGCCGTTTGTGGATTCATTTCACTGTGAAGTTTATCAGGTGAAATGATCAGCGCTGGTGGAATTTAACATGACTGGTACAGTTAGCTGACAACAAGTTCAAATTCAAATTATTAGAAACGAGCACACATCTGAATGAAATGGTGCAGCTAGAGCCAAAATTACCTATGAATAACTGCAGAAAGAAAGGGACCAGCACACGTACCATTTACCCATAACCTTAAATCTTGTTGGTCTTTGTAATTCACCTGAATTTTTAATAATGGAAAATGTATTGCATGTCAATTTGGGGAAATGCTTACACATTGCTCTTGCCATTTAGCCCAGAAGTTCAGTAGTATCTGAGCTGTATATCGCCGTCCCATATTAAATGTCAAAACACACAATCATCTGACTTTTCTCACAGCAACACGTAAGTATAAGATTCCTGAAAGCCAACATACACAGATCACGTCTTTGTTCATAGAGTTTAAATGCATTTGACCACATTTCTGCCTTCATTAAATGGAAGTACATAACAAAAGAGCTGAAATTTCAATGGCCACCTCCTGTCCTGTCCTGTCCTGTCCTCCTCCAGCCTGACTGGACGATTGTCCTGGGAGAACAGGCCCTGGACCTTTCTGTGCCCTCCTTCTCCCACTCCTCCTCCTCCATCTTCGTTCTGGGTGAGAGAAGCCTGTACTGTCTCCGAGACAACGGCCAGATCCGCTTCATGAAGAAGCTGGAGTTCAACCCCAGCTGCTTCCTGCCCTACACCTCAGGTAAACCAGGACGCTGAATATTTAGTAACCGATCTGGTTAAGGACTTCATGTGGATTGAAGTTTATCTGCCGGGTTCTTAACTGAATGTGTAAGAGCAGATTGCAAAAGATAGAAGTAAAACCTCAAGAACACAGACAAATGGAAATGGTGACAAACACAGGTTATAGAGTATAGAGGAAATAAAAATAAAATCCATCAAGTTTGTGTTATTTTGCCACAGTAGTGCTTTTAAATCCAAATTATTTTAGACTCTGAGCAGCCACTCCATTAGTTTGGAGGCTGTCTTCTCCTGTAGAAACCCAGTTCAGGTCTTAGCATCACTATTCATGGGAGTGGAGTGCTCACACTTCTTAGCTCTTAACATTCGAGTGCTAATTGGGATTCATGTGAGAACATGCTGTTCTTGAGTGGTTGGGGTGCAGGATGTTTTTCTTACAGAATCCTGGGCACAGCCACTGAGGGGATAGTGTCAAATTTAGCAAATGTGGCCCTGGTAAAACTCTAATGTGTTCAACCTGGAGCAAAGGGCAGCAACACAAAACTCACCATGCATCAGTGCACCTGCCACAACCAAACCACTGAAAATAAGTGAACAAAATACATAAGAAACAAAGTATTGTGTGCAGTGGCCCGGTGCCACGTGACGGGCTCTGCAGGAAGCTGGTTTTGGCAGACCACGATGGAATAACTGCAGTAGCTCTGCTGCGTGCATTAAAACAAAAACTGAACAGACTTCTGAACACATTGTAGTATATAAACATATGGTGCACGATGAATGGATAACATAATAAATACAGATACAAATACAGATTGATATATAGTACACATAATTTATTATTGCTGCAGTGAATATGTCCATACTTGGTGATTTTTTTTTAAGAAACTGACAGGTTAAAACGGGGCTGTCATTTCATGATCAGAAATATTTTGCGGTTACAGAGTTATGTTGTGGACACATAACATAAATCACTTACTGAAAGGTCCAAAATATGGCAAACAGTTCAAACTGCAGTGAGGACAAAACAAAGGGGAAAAGATTTTCTTAATAGCTGCAACAGGATTTGTTATTATTATTATTATTATTATTATTGTTAAACCATACTGAAATCATAGGCGCTATTCTGTATTCTATATTCTTGTAAAATGCAAGTCACAATACAATATTATATTGGTTGTTTTGCCAACAATGTCATATTTTATCATATTTTAAATCTGCCATGCAACGATTTCAGTCTAATTCAGGGGACTGTGAATGATGTGAGACAGTGTCATACACCAAAGTCAGTCACCGAAGAAGCAACTGCAAATAAGTGGAAGCAGTTAAGTTTAAATCGAGTTCACTAACATCAAACATGCCTTAACAACAAGAACATTTAACATAAAAACCAGCACAGTAATAAGAATACAGGCTCACAGACTCGGCAGTTGGTTTTTGCTGTCAGCTTAGGCCTGGGACATTTTACATTGCATAATTTGTCCTAGCAGCTAAATGACACTGTGCCATTTCCTGTCTGAATGTGGTAAGATGTGCCATGGGGATTTCAAAATACAGCTGTTGCATACAACTACAGTACGCCAAGTTTTACCATAGAACAACATCACTCTGTTTGTGCCCACTTCACTTTATCTGGCAGCCAGCGTAAAAGCTTTAAAGTTGGTTATTTTTTAATACAGAAGGAAAAGAGGAAAACTTCATGACTTCTCTGCAGCCTGATTCTTATCGCCACAAGCAAAATTAATTGCCCAGATATGTTTGGACCTCCAGAATGGTACTTAAATACAGTGGAGTAGAAGTTCTTTGTATGACCTTTTGAGCACAAAGCAAAACAGCCTTTTTATGAGCAACAGAAATGTTTCTGTCTGGTGCAGTTTACGCAACAATGTACCGCAGAGCCGTTTTTGTGAGAGTATTGCACTTGATCTGAAATACACTAGAGAGCAGACAGATGGAAAAGAGAAAATAAAAAAGGATGTGAAGAAAAGCAAAAAATAGACTGAACAAAGGATCCAGAAGGGAGAGTTGATGGAGGGATTGCGAGAACGGCCAAGAGCTGTCTACTGGTGTCTGTTTTCAATTTTCAAATTAAAATATCTCAGCTTTCAAAGTGCCCTTCACTATATGTTCCAGACATTATTTAGATTATTTAAATTGCTCTTGGAAATCATCTATGAATTCAATACATGATGTGCCAGAGTAACAAACGTAACTTTTATTAGGATGTGATTTTTTTTTTAACAATCAAAAAAGCATAAAAAATCCACATGAGTTGAAATAAGGCTCGATATTTTCTTTTAAAAATTACTTTACCATTCCCAGTACCCTTAAAGTGATAGTGATAACAAGAGAGTACTTCATTCGATACCCATCATGTAAACAGAAGCATTCAGTTGCATGAAATGCCACCACCAGTCTTTCATATCCAATTGATTTTCATGTGAATACATTTTGAAAGTATTTAAATTTATCAGCTCTGTGAAATACACTCGACCTCAGAACACCATAGACCACTCGGTAAATCAAAGAGCAAAAACATGCAAATAGTCATTTTTTTAAAAAATCTGGGAACGAAAAGGCTCAAATGCAGGTATCTCTCGACTGGAGAAGGTTTAATATTACTTGGGTTTGGGTTATTTCGATCCGTCACTCAAGAACTGATAGCCAGTCCAAGCTGTAAGACGGCAACTCCCAGGATCACTGCAGTCTGCCGTGTCTGTGTTTGGTTTTGGATTTATTTTTAACAGGCCAGCATTTAGTGACACTGTGACCATCAGAGCTGCCACCCAGCATTCAGTGAGGGGTCTTCTATGGTGCAAGGCTGTTCAGTGGATCACCACAGAACCCTCATAGCTGAGAGCGAAGTGCAGAGGAGGGTAGGCAGCAGTGATCTCTCGAGTGTTTCCTAACGCTTTCCGTCTGGCCTCCAGCCTCACAGCTGCCTCTGCTGGACCAGTGCCCTCACTCTTCCTGTCTGCCTCCCTCTTTCTGTCTGTCTATTCCTTTCTTTCTCAAATAACTTTTTTGGTTTGACTGCCAAGTTACCAGTAACGCTTGCAATAAGTCCACAGTAAGAGACCAAATTTCTCGTTTTGAAATCAGATTATTTGATCCTCACGACTAGAAACAAGACAAAGCGGTAACGGATTAACTCGGGCACGACGGCTCACCAGGTGGTTTGATGAGCACATTTTCAAAACACGTCAGTCAAAGCTTTTGCTCTGTTGCATCACTTAATAAGATTATTTTTGGACAGTCTTTATAGGTGAGTGTGTAGTGGGGAGAGAAATAGACAAGGGAATGACATCCAACAACTTTTATCCTTCAAAGCATGTTAACAGACACGTTGGGTAGAGGAGATGGGATGACCAGAGATACGTGATGAGAGGAAGGCAAGAGTGAAACGAGGGGCCCATGGTAGAAAAATAGAAAGATGAGAAAGATGAGGAGGAAACAAGAGAGTAGTGGAAAGGAACACTGATGGGAACGCAGGAGTAAAGGATTTGAGGAGAGATGAAGAAAAGGCAGAAAGAGACAGAACAGAGGGGAGATAAGAGCTGTAGATTGAAGAGCATCAGAGGAAAGAATAGAATGAAAGGAGCTGAAGTTTGGGGAAATGCTCAGCTCGAACGTGACGGCAGAACGTAGATCGGACCGTTATAATTTGGTTGTAATTATAATGCTGATGCTGAGATACAGTAGAAGGTGTGTGTGTGCGCGCGTGTGTTTTCTTTGATGTGGCACCAGCACACACTCTGTCATTTTGACCCCTGTGCTGTACCACCCTGCTGACCGCTCTTACCATATTATAACATGTGTATTCAACTGTGTGAGTAGTGAGGCGTGTTTGTTTTGCGTGTGGCCGTCACCTCAGATCTCTCTAGGTGGTAACTGCACTGTTGGTGGGTTGGACTGGACTTTTGTGTGTGTGTCTGAAACATAAGAAGTAAAACATAAGTAATATTTATATTTAATGTTTCTAGCCATGAGTCAGTCACAGGAGAAAGTCTCTGAAGCTTAGTTATATATACACCTAAACCTGACTATTTAGAAAGATCTAAATGACAAAATTCTTTATACAAACCAGATGTAAAGAGATGATTTTTATAGAAGAGAAGAAGTTGCCCTCATTTTAAAGGGCAATGCCACCCACCACAGGAATTACTTATTTCTGTGCTCTGTGGTTGGATTCGTGAATATGCACCACACGGACAAAAATCAGAGACAAAACCAATGAATTTGTGCCGCTACAGCACGAAACTGAGGCTCGATTTGAGGCGCTAAGTTGACTCATAACAGCGAAAGGAAGTTGTTTTTATGCCTCCACTCTGGCAATTCCTGTGGCTGGAGGGTGTTGTGTTATTGGGTTGTCTGTCCGTCTGTCTTTTTGTCATGAATGCTAAATCTCTAAAATGCCTTGAGGAAATTTAGCACAAATGTGTAACCAAATGTTTTTGTCCACAACTCAGGGATTGATAGTCAAGGGTCAGAGGTCAGCTTCATGACCTCATGATGTTTTCTGTCCATCATTCAACACCAGAACTCAGGAAAAGAAGGGCAGATTGTGACTACATTTCACATGAATTGGAGACTCCGATCTTGGCTGTAAACCTTGAAGCTGTGCAGACTGAATTGATCTTCTGTGCTGCTGGGGTGAACATGTGCATGAAGCCTCCACATTTTGCAGTCTGTTGCAGCAGCATCCATATTGTAGTCCACTGCAAGCTCATTGGTTACGTGATAACCGGTGATACTTACCTTCAGGTGATTGTCGTCGTGACAAAGCTCTCTATCAGTCACCGCACGTGTTGTATGATCACACATGGATGTAAACTGCAACTTGAATCTAG
Organism: Scatophagus argus; assembly: GCF_020382885.2. NCBI lineage: Eukaryota > Metazoa > Chordata > Actinopteri > Scatophagidae > Scatophagus > Scatophagus argus. The sequence goes on from NC_058501.1 coordinate 24,512,751, forward strand.
TAATGTGAGCCTCACACTTACACTGGAGGGTTTTTGTGGTCATTAGTACATATGATAAGTTATTCTCCTGAAAAATATAAATCATCACAGTGATCATGAAAACAAGCGTTTTAATAATCTCTGTTCTTTCTGGTGTCATTTAGTGACGGATGGCACCACCAACCTGTTGCTAGGTAACCACACCAACATGCTGCTGGTTTACCAGGATGTGACTCTGAAGTGGGCGGCCCAGCTCCCATTTGTGCCCGTGGCCGTTCGTATTGGCAGCTTCCCGTGAGTACCACCTCTAATGAAACACAACACAGAGTCTCCACTGTGGCGCATCACAGCAAAACAAAGGGTCAGATCAGATACCCGGAGCTCCGGCTACCTTGTCGCTCTGCATGAAATGAAACTGGTTTAAGGTCATACATGGAACCAGCCTGACAAAACCAGAAACCTACCACAGTCTGTATCTGATCGACACACACACACACACACACCCTCTGTGAAATGTGTTTTTCCAAGTGGAGTTTTTGCAAGTTTTATCTTTCAGGAAATGGCAAATCACACAACTTGGGTCATACACCACACGGGGAGAAGGTTTGCTGCTGACATGTTGTTACTGGATAGACTGATTTGACTGCACACAGACACACTCATATGTGTGTGCACTTACACAGTATATTTAACACACACACACACACAGTGTGTGCTGATGTGTTGTGTTTATCAGCTTGTGAAATCCAGTGTGTGACTTTTGACAGGACATTGACCTGACGATGTCTTTCAGCTGGCCAATCAGAGCAGAGCTGGGAGGAGCCAGCTCTAGCCAATCCGTTTTCTTTTTCCAAACAACTCCAATCAAACCGCAATTTGATACAATTACAACACAAAACACAAACATGGCTGACAAATTATGTGGTTTGTGTGTGTGTGTGTGTGTGTGTGTTATAGATGCAGGAGATAGTGTGTGTCTGGGTAGCTGTTTGGTTTAGTTTGAAGCCGTGTTGTTTTAAAGCGCTTGATAGCCATCGTCTTGTTCAGTGTGTCGGTGGTCACACAGCACAGAGTGTGTTAGAGGAAAGCACACACACACACACACACACACACACACACTCACACACACACTCACAGACCAATGCACATAAAACAAACATACAAAAATACTGGTTTTGCTTTGTTTTCTGACCGTATTGAATTTTACTGCCAGCCCTGGACTGAAGGATCAGGCTTTCTTTGGCTTTTATAAACACTCCTTACCAACTGCCAAATTTGGACCCGTTCTGAAGCATCCAGTGTCTGTGTTCACATACTTGTGTGGGCCATGTTTCTGCCCCCATCATTACTTCATCCATCTACGGTGTAGAACCCAAAATATTTCCACACAGTGCTTCTCAGATGCTTTTAATCCTCCATTTTTGTAGCAAACAACATGCCATCACCTGCTCAGATTACTGATTGGCTGTCTGCAGGATCACAGGGCAAACTGCTTCAGGTGGTCTGTGCTTATAGGCTGTTGGATTTGAACTCGAACAGGTCATCACAGTTCAAATGTAAACCTTTTCTCCGACACAATGAAGTGAATGTTTGAATTTAGAATAAAAAGTGACAGCCTTATTAAGTGTAAATGAAAGTGCTTTAAATATACACTTGGAGTGAATGTAATGTCCCTGTGTGTGTGTGTGTGTGTGTGTGTGTGTGTGTGTGTGTCTGAGTGAGTGTTTCCGCAGCAGTTAAAGTGAAAGGTTTATGCCCCCTCAGACACCCTCCTGTGCAGGTGTGGAGCCAACCGCTGCTCTAGACCTGAACCCCCCAGTGAGCGTGTGAACGTGTGTGTGTGTTAACGTGTGTGTGTGTGTTCCTGTCTCACTGGACTGGAACTACAACACATCTGTAGCCAGTTAATACACACACAGTTTAAATCCATCATTGCATCTCACCACATTTCCTCGCGCTCTCCCTCTTTTCATCTCGTCTTATATCACAAACCGGTACCGGACTTTGCTTTGTGTTTCCGTCAGAGCCTTAAAAAAACTGTAAAGCAACAGACGCATCTCGTCTTTACAGGGAGCTGAAAGGAGCTGTGGTCAGTCTTAGCTCTGATGGCCACCTCTTGTGCTCCTACATGGGCACAGACCCCTCCTTCTTCTCCACGCCCAAGGTGGACGCCCGCGAGGCCGACTACGAGCAGGTGGACGCTGAGATGAAGAAACTGCAGAAGTTCATCAGGGAGGCCACCAGGACTCAGGGTAGGACACTGCCGACGGATTAATAAAGATTCTGTGACAGTTTATCAGATGAGATTAGATCAGGTCTTCAGATACAGCCTCTGTTTCTCTGTGGCAAAAGAAATTCTTATGGAGGCTTCCTCTTTAAGTCAGTTGTCAGTGATATATCTTTTTAGAATCTGATTACATGCATTTGTGAAACATTGACTGAGGAACATCATGGGTTCAGTGTTTTAGGGTAAAACTCCTCTGTGCTCATTTCAGACATTCTGCCTAAAACTGACACTGAGGAGGACCTGATTGTCACAGCTGCTGTGTCCTCCAGCATGGACGGCCAATCGGTAAACAAACGAGACGTGCACACATTTACAACCACAGACACATACCGGCGCTCTCATCAATCCCTTTTGTTTACGTCTACAGGAAGCTCTGATCCAAGACATCGACGGTCTGCCCGTCCCCTCGGTAACCATCCAGGTGAGCTGTGGCTGTACATCCATCATGCATCACACGCTCTTCTTTCTCTTTTCTCTCCCACTTGTCTGATCTGTACCTCTTGACCCCGTCCTCTCCCTGTCTCACCTGTATATCCTGTCTTTCCCCCTCTCTCTCTCTCTCCAGGTGAAGGTGAAGGCCAGTTGTGTTGTACAGTCCCCTAAGCTGACCGTCAGCATTCAGCCTCCTTTGGCCGTCACTCAGGACCAGTTTGTCCTGGAACCCATGGGTCAGTGTACAGCAGCTTGTCTGTGTCTGTGTGTGTGTGTGTGTGTGTGTGTTCAGAGGATGAGGCAGTGAAATAAGGCATTAATATACATTACTCATGTTAGAGGCCCATAATATGAACAGACAGTTTCACTCTAACTGCTTAATGGGTGTCCATCATCGGGAAGTAACGGACAGGCTGCAGCCAGTCATTCACCCAGACCCTGGTGTCACTGAGGTAATGCAGTACTTGATGAATTGAGCTGAGTGATCGGACAGTCTCGCACTGCTTTGCGCAGCTGGTTTTGTGTAAGATCTTCCATCATCTCGATTATTCACTTTTGTCCTTTCCAAGCCGTTCTGTCAGTCACACACACACTCCTCTTCTCTCCTTCATCACGTCCTCCTACACACACACACAGAGGGAGTGACTGAGTGAGTGTGAGGTGTGTGTTAGTGTGTATTTGGATAGCCCTTATCAGCATTTACACTGTGAGTTCTGTCGTCTGGCCGTTGGGGAGACGCGGCCACCGCGACCAGATGGCGGTAACTTTGATCTAATTCAGACACTGCGTACACACAACCTCCTGACCCCGAACGCTGATATCTGCTGTCGGCTTGTTAAAAGAACATCACCCTTCCTGGTCATATTGAGAAGTCTGAGCGTCATCCGTTTCCTCTGTTTGACTCTGTCCACCTTTTGTGTGTGTGTTGAGTTGTGGGAGACTCCTTAAAGCACGAATGTGTGGCCGCACTGGCAGTTAAAGCTCAAACCCTGATGGTGTTGGTGCCTTGTTCTTCCTGTTGATCTATGCTGGCTCTATTATATTAGATCACACCTACAGTTTGTTTTCTCTTGTCTGAACCAAGAGTGGAAAAGTCTCCTGTGCTGCATTTTTGGTCAACCAAAGAAATTTTTCATCTTTTTTTTTTTTCTTTTTGGCATTTTGTTAGTGTGGACCAGATTTCAACTGCTTTTGTTCTTTGAACATAAAATAAAGTGCAAGTATTTTTTAACTTGGAGACCTGATGAATGGAAGTTGACGTCAAACCCTGGAGCAGCCCAGAAAATTGGACTCATCAAAGCAGTGGTTGTTTCTTATTCAGCAAGCTTCAGTGAGCTTGGTGATGGTTGGAAGCATCATAACATGCGTCAGTCTTCAGCAGCAGTCGTTTCAGCCTCACCTTTTAGTGCTAAAAACATGTCCCCTTAGAGGATGTTGCAGCATTAGGACTGAAACAATGATTAGCTTTGCCCTGTCCTTAATATTAGTTTAGTTTAAAACGTGTTTTTCTTCTTCTTTTTTTTTGCTTACCAAATTTTTCTCAAATCTTCTTTATTTCAGGCATTAAAATGTTCCGACTTCCACTAATTGCGTCAGTAGAATGGATTTAAATTCCTTTTTTTACATCCCAGTATGGGATATTTCTCGGACACTGCAGGAATGTTATTGCTGGACCTCATGTGGTTTGGTTGGAGAATTTTGCAATTTACAATATAGTTCAAACAAAATACTGTCAAATTGTCCTGTAATTACCATCATTATCACCACGAGGTGTTTAAATCCCACTTGTACAGGGTCAAATGAAATACCACAGGTCGTACTAACTTAGTGTGGATGGTGTCAGCAGTCATTTTTTGAAGCCATGAACGCAAACACAGAGGCTGGATCTGCACCAGAAAAATGTCACTTTTTCCCTCCAGAAACGCTCTCGACATTTGCTGAAACCATCATCCATCAGAAAGGAGTCGTCACGTCTTTTTAGATGGACCAGTATGGATTGTGAATTTATGATTTCAAGATGTGAGCAGCGTTCTCAGGCGGTTGGAACGCCATCCATTTATTGAGAGCCCTGAATCAAACTGACCGCTGCTTTCCCATGATTCATATCGCGCTGAAGCTGGAGTGTGATTTGTTTCACCGCAGTGAATTCTTATCTGTACATACACGGTCCACGACCTGCACAACTGTTAATTCAAACATGATTCGCGTTTCACACAGCGTGCAGTATATTTCCTGTGAATTCTTCTGTCAGCTTCCTTCATTCATAATGGGCACATATTTTTTTCATATGGCTTATATTTCACATTTTGGCATATTTTATAGTGCGCATGTTTTGCATGTATTTGTCTTTCGCTTCAATGTGTCCATGTCCATATGTTCCTGTCAGACATTTTCACCAAACATGTTATAATGTTGTAAATTTTTCTGTATCTGCAGAAACATCATTTGCGTTTTTTTCATTATTATTCTAGAGGAATACAGTTAAATAAATTTGATGCGTCAAAGACCTGAGACAGGAAAAGGACTGCTGTGACAGCAGAACCGCCAGATGAAAAGTAAGATCACAGCATCCAGCGTTTCAGCCACATATTCAGAACTCCAGCCAAAAACTGACTCACCAAACCTGAAACTAATCAGCCTCCATCAGTCCAAGTGACGAGGCTACTGCAGGTCCTGTGTAACCAAGTGGCTGTTTTGAACAAAGCTCCTAAAATGCTTTTATTTTCAACATTGCGTCACATCCCATCATGCCAGTCAGTGTGCTCTGCCTCAGCTCGGTGTGCAGGATCAGGTTGTAGTCCGTCTGTCCGTCTGAGTCCGGTTACAAACCCTTCAGTGTCAGAGCTCGCGTGGAAATGCATTCGTTTCTCATTGTTAAACCTGGCCGATCTCGCACTTCCACTTTGTCTTGTTTTAGTTGCAGAAGCTACACCCAGCATCACAGAAGATCCTGTTCCTCTCGTTTTCTTGATGCACTGGTGTCTCCAACCTGCATCTTGGTCTTTAAAGTCAGTGAACAGACTACGTTCAGCTGTCTGCGACCGCATCCTCGTCTCCTACGCCACCTGCCTCGAGAAAGTGCCGATGTCACATGCGTGCGTGAGTGACTGAAGTTGAATTATGCAGTTAAGGCAAACAAACATGAAAGTTATGCGAAGCGAACCTTCAACGATGCTTGGAAAATGTGACCTCCAGGACACGTGGCTCAACAAAGACATTTACAAAGACTGACTGTCTGCAACAGCAGCACAACGGAGTCGTGTACACACATGCGAACTTCTCTTTTTAATAGCAGTTCTCGAAAAGTCCTTGAATTTATTAAGAAGGTGTTAGTTTCCAACCTGAATGAACACGACTGGTCGTCAGCAAATGTTATTTACTGTTACAGGATTGTATTCAGGTGTTTTTAGAGCTGATTGTGTTAATATTCAACTGCAGTAATTTAACAAGTATCTACTGAAAGGCTCGTTTCTCCTCTACCACCCACCTCTGATCATGCAGTATAAACTGTGAGCTGACAAAACTTTGGTTTGGGACGTAGTTTGCGTGAGTGGTGACAACCTCCGTGTCTGAACAGACAACGAAAAGCGTGCCAACAAAAGCTCAAAGTTAATCAAAAGCGAAGTCACTGAGGAAGATGCCGAAAGTGGATTTGTCCGGTTGGTTTGCTTTTGCAAGAGTTTTTTCTCCTTCTTGGCTGCAGCTCTCAACGTTTCACTGTTTATATGGAAGATCAGAGGCTGTGACTCACTGCACCGTCACGTTTACACCACTAAAGAGACGCTTTGTTTACACGAGTTTAGGTAGCGGTCAGATGAGTCGGATTCAGAAGCCTCTCCCAGGCATGTGCGCACACACACACACACACTCACGCACTCGCACATTCTGACAGACAATTACAGCCACACACCAAAATCATATAAATACTTTCACATACACATCTATGGGCACATAAGCGTATCAGCATGTACTGATTAAATGTAGACACACACTTGGAGTGAAATAGGCCCCTGTGTGTGTGTGTGTGTGTGTGTGTATGTGTGTGCACGCATTTGCGCGTGTGTGTGTTCATGCCACACTCTTTTGTCTTACCACACAGAAATCTGGCGCTGGCCTCCACTAGTCAATCAGCAGCTCTCTACTGTGAAACATGAGAGCCACTGCTCACACACACACACACACACACACACACACACACACACTTAGTAGTCTTTTTTCTTTCAGTCTCCCCTCTATTCTCTTCTTATCCCACCTAAGTGACCCCTGACTGACCTGATTTGGCCCAGAATGGCCCGAAGCAGCAGGACCACCGTGGGTGACCCTTACTGGTCAGAATTTGGCTTTCAACTGAGTGTTTATTATCTGTCAAAGTCCTGGAAAATTTTGGGGAAAAAAATGAAATAGAATAAAATAAATGAATGGAGGCTCCGTGAGCTTTGCTGAATGCTGGGAGTTGGCTCAGAGGAACTGGATCCCAGTCACACTGTCAGTTTACTCAGGGATTTTCTCCAGAAAATCGCACCCCGTTTTATGGATGGCAGGGGAAGCGACTGAGCTGTAGCTGTGATGGAGCATTGCCTGCTAGAAACTGTAGAGTGTGCATGCAAATGTAAATCACGCACCAGCAACAATGAATGAGTTTCATTACCAGGAAGTGTTTCATTAACTTTATTGTTTCACCGTCAGGGGGCGAATCCCAGGCTTGGTTCCAGATGTCTGGAATCGATGCCCACAGTCACACCTTCATAGGTGACATTGAGAAAGGAGACATCATCTTATTTCTTACGATCCCAAAATACTTCAGTGATAACGGCACGATAAATGTGGCTGAGACTGGTGCAGCTGAACAGGTTGTCCTGTCAGGCAACAGAAATCTGTTGTCATGTCAGTCCACGCTGGTATAACAGACAGACAGACGGCACTTGAGCTCAGGCTGGTGTTGATGGGGCAGGGTGTCCCTGCTACAAACTGACTTTGGCAGTTGATGGTTTAGTTGATTGAAAGGAAATTAGTTGCCACTTAACTGATTAATCACGATGAATAGATTTTTCAGACTAAATGACCAATTGTGAAAGTAAGGGCCATTGTGACAAAAGTGGAGCCCGTGGCATCAGATAAACAAATCTATCTATACAAAGGAAGCTCCTTCATGTGGGGGAACGTCTGTCTGTCTAGTACCTCGAATGTGTTACAACCTCAACAAAGAAGACCGCGGTCGAATTGTATGGGAACATAAACTTGATCAAATCTGTGAAAGTGATGTGTTTCTTTTTGGTATTCATTCAGTACAAACCCACAGCTTATCTTTTGCTTCTGTTCCTCCCTCACACTTTCTTTTTTGCTGATGTCATCTGCTAACTGCTTTGAACCTTTTATTTTTCTGTAATGTAAACACCAGTGAGAAGGAGCAGACTCGAGCGGCTGCAACGACACAGCGGGTGTTGTGGGAAAATGTGGAAGCAGTTTACAGAAACACGACTGTGGCAACAGCAACACGTCTGTTTCCCATCGTCACCTCGTCTCTCTGACCGTCTCACCTGCGTCTCTGTTTACAGCGCGTCACACTGATGTGTCTTCACACACGCTTACGCACCGAAGCAAACACACAACAGGCGACGCGTACAAACACGCCAAACTCCTACGAGATTCATCTCTGTTGGAACAGTGTCGGTTTTTGTGCTTGTGCTGCAGCTGCTGTGTGTGTGTGTGTGTGTGTATGTATGTGTGTGTGTGTGTTGCTCTGTGTTGGGGGGGGGCAGCGCCTTCTGACTTTTATTGTTATTCCAGTTTTTATTCGTCTCAGATGGCGACTCGGTCCCCTGTTCTCCACACACTGCCTCCTTTGTTCTCTCTCTCTTTCTTTGTTTCCTGCTTTCGCTCACTCTCCCTTTTCCTCTTCCCATCTTTTCCTTTCTCTGCTTCCTCCCTTTCGTTTGTCGTGTTTTTCCTCCGGTGTCTTTGTTTTCCTCCCTCGCTCTGCGCCCCTCTGTTTCAGCTTGTCCTCACAACAAGAGTGTGTGTGTGATGAGAGGAAGTTCAGTGTTGAGCATCAACATGTTGACGGGATAAACGTTTTCTAAAACTTAAATAATCTGAATTTGTTCCTGTTAAGAAATGTTTTACTCATGTAAATGCTTCATATTTGCCATCTGGACATCTAAGAAATAAGGCATGATTTTGAAAGCACAGTGAGAGGTCTGGGGGATCCTCTCACAGGAAACCCTGAACATCAGAGACTTTGTTTGTGCGCTCTGGTGAAGTGTGAAATGTGAGCAGCTCTCTGTTCAGTATTTTAAGTTTTCATTTCAGGAACGAACACAGAATAATCTGCCCCATCGTGAGAAATAGAAAAACCGTAAAGAAATTGGTGCTTGAATTCAGATGTGAGTTTTTGAAAATGAAACCTGCGTGTTGGGCATGAGTGAAGATCAGGACCCTCCACAGGGTCTGACCTGATCCTGACCTGTGGAGGTCAAAGGTCAGTGTTAAACACCACAGTGATGGTTACCTCTGCGTGTCTCAAGATGTGCGATTTGTACACACACACACATCCATCCCCATCTCCTTGTGCAGTATTGATCCCCATCTGCAGCCCTCTTGACCCCTCACCTTTTCCAAACAGTCAGTACTCAATTTAACCTGCAGTGTCGAGTACTATAACCTGAGGATAGCTACACACACACACACAGAATCAAATGACTGGGAAACACAAAGTAATGCAGCAGTGCAGCAGGAGAAAACGGGTAAGGAGATGAAAGTGAAGCATATTCAGGTAGAACAGGAGTGTAGGGCCTCGTCCTTCTCTGTAGCGGAAACAGAAGGAGGTACGTGGGCATGAAGAGGTGAGAACGTTAGAACAACACAACTGACGAGAGTGAGAAGAGAGCAGAGACGGGGAAAAGTGAGGAGGGAACACAGGAGTTGGTGAGATGGGAGACGGGGATTTCAGTCTCCTTTGTGGAGTTTGTTTGTGTTGGCCGTGGTGTTAATGGGTTAATGTGCCTGAGAATGCCGGGACCAGTCTGAACAGTCTCACTGGCTCAGACCTCCAGGTCACGCAGACTGACAGGTTACCTGCAGCTCGCGGGTTCGACGCCCACAGCTGCCGCCCTGAGCTGTCCAGATGTGCCTGAATATGTGATGACAAGCTGAAGAGAAAAGAGACAGCGGTGGAGAGGAGAAGGAGGAGGAGGAGGAGGAGGAGGGATTACCTCGTGTCCTCTTTGGTGTTGTTTGTTGGTCTTAATGGGCCTGGGAACACTTAAAGCACTTAAACCAGTCTGACCAGTTTGACCTCCAGGTCACACGGGTTAAAAGCCCTCTGCTGACAGACAGAATGGCAGGGAGGGAGAAGGAAAGGAGGAAAGTAAAAGAAATAGGTAGTAAGGAAAACAGGAGTGGGAGAAAGAAGCTGGACAGAGAAGGGAGACAAGGATGAAGCAAAGGTCTGCCAGGGAAATCCTGCTTTTACATAAATGCATCGTATTAATGATAACTAATACTCAAAGGACGAGTTGGGGGTTTTTCTGTACCAAGTATTTTTAATTTCAGTGAATGGACAGCTTAGAGAGGGAAGGGGGGGGCACAGAGAGAGGATGACAACCAGAGGACTCAGACTCTGTACTTGGGAGACTTGAGACTTGAGGTGAGCTGCCAGGGCATTTGTAGTGAAGCAGCCCTTTTCTCATTTATTTTATTTACCAACAGAGAAACCTGTTGCAGAAGCAACTGCACCCAGAGAGAGACAACTGAGCCAGTAAATCCCCATAAGACCACAGTCTTTTTCATGGTTCAGTTACATTGTTTTAATTAGCGACCTGTTAAGATGCTGCTCTTTCTGAAGATGCTGAAGCATTCCTCTGAGGGATCAGAAAACAAGACTTTTTAAACTGTCAGTACTGATTTCATTACTGACATGTAAAAAAAGAATCAGTGGGGCTGCAGCGGTGATGTACAAGACCAGATGAAGAGAGGGAGAGATGGTAAAGAGGAGGATGAGGAGGGCAGGGAGGAGAAGACGGAGGGAGAGAAGAAGAGAAGGTCAGGCTGTCAGGCCGTCTGACAGACTGTGGAGAAAGTCTCTGTCTGCTTTTTATCTCCTGTCTGCAGGAGGGGACGTGTCTTCGTCTCTGCTTTCATCTGCTCTCATCCATCTCGCCTCCTCCTGCCTGTCCTCAGCTCGAGCAGCTCTGTGTGTGTGTGTGTGTGTGTGTGTGTGTGTGTGTGTGAGACATGAAGAAGGTCACTGAGGTTTATTACTGTTTCAATAAATACGTTTTGAAAAGTACAATGTTACACACAGTCAGAAACAAAATATTTTTAAATACACACATCACTTTCTGTCATTACACTCTTTCCATTCGGACATGTACACACACACACACACACACACACACACACATACTTGGGGTTCAGTCACCTGTAACAGGCCGAGCTCAGGAACATCACGCCCCATTACACCACCACACCACCCAGTGTGTGTGTGTGTGTGACTGCATGAAGCCATTAGCTGTAATATATCCTTTCCTCTCCGTCTGTATTTGATCCCTGCTTTTCCTCTGCAGCTTGTTTGCTCTCTGTCTCTCTCTCTCAGTTGGTTTTGGGGTATTTGAAGGGAAGCTACGAGTCATCGCCCCTCTCTCCTGCTGCATACAGTAAAATGTTAGTGTTGTGTGTGCTGAAGTTCTGGTTTATGTTGTTAATCAGCTGTCCTCACCTCGACTGCTGATGTTTAGCATAAGCATACCTGTGAGAAGTGTGTGTGTGTGTGTGGTGTGGGGTCTGCTTTGTGCTCGGTTTGCTGTATCCTGCCGTGTCCACACCTTTAAAATGCTGACTCTTAAATTTTGTGTGTGTTTTTGTGGCTGCCCTGTTTTCTTATCCATCATTCAGTGTCTTCCTTTAAAGAAAAGTGAAACTTCTGTTCTAAAAGCATGAAAACTCAAAATTACATTAGCATTTGTAAATGCAAACTGCTTACATGGTTAGTGATTTAGTGTTGCTCTTCAAGAAAACAAGAAGAAGCCAAGAAAGAAGACAAGAAAAAGAAGAAGCAGAAGTTCTGAGTCGGTCCTGAGTCTTCTTTCTCTCTTACACTTCCCATGATGCAACTTGGTAATCTTTCGTTAGATCTTTCCTGCCACCTAAAACTCTTTCAAAGTCCACAACTGCACTGTACTACGCAGGCTTCCTTGACATTTCAGAACAACTGAAGAGTTTATACACCTGTTCTCAAAAAGCCTGAAATGTCGCAGGTTATGTTTTAAGTCCTGACAGCGCTGTGCTTAAGGTCTGGTCAGATTTAGGCATGAAAAACACTTGGTTAGGGTCAGGAAAAGATCATGATTTAAATTAAAATTGTTGTATTTCTCAATTTCATATGTTTCACTTCCGCTGAGGCCTGAACTGTGTGTCATGAGTTAGCAGAACAGCTGCCAGACAGGAAGTGACGTCATCATTTTTTCTGTTTGCATCTTATTGTAAGCTTGTGTCTGTGCTCCCTCCTCAGGTGTTGGCTCCTCCACAGTTGTGTCATTTTCGGCTTTCCTCAACGGCCGTTACCCTCCTGCTGACCTGACCGGAGACATCACCGTGTCCTACAGTTCGCCGACAGGTAAACTCTAACACACACACGCACACACACACGAGACGGGTGCTGGTTTCCATGTGTGCTACTTTAGTTCCAGTCAAGACTTTGATGCTAACAGGATAATCATGTTGCCAGCTGGGTTTTCCAGAAACACTGGCACAGGTGGTAATGAGTTTCTGTCTAACACAGAACATATCAGTCAAACTTCACGCTGCACCTGTTTGGCTTTAACACTGTCGAGCGTTCACTTGTCACATGTTATGTTTTTCGGTTGGAGCTGCGAGCGATGCTGACTGATGCTCTTTGGTGGAACGATTTTCAATTTCTCCATTCATTTGCATCACTTTGCTGTAAGACAAATGTCGTCAATTCATATCGCGTCTTTAAACCAAACCCAGGACTTTCTGTGACAGCATTAGCATTAAAGTCAGTTAAATTATGAATTTAGTAATGTCACATCCAGTGTTCTGCAACTTTGCTGAACACCAGCTGCTAACTTGACGTAAGGACATCTGGGATCCGTCCAGTTCGAGCCCAGTTCATCCCTCTGCTCACTCCAGGCATCTGTTTCCAGGCCCTGCAATACTTCTGGAAGATATTACTTTTCCCTGCAAACCAACAAAACCAGTCTTTATTTCAAATGTCACAGACGTCCTGTTTTTAAAATACTGATTTCAGCATTTGTTCAAAAGAGAAGCTTGTGAAAAAAATCCTTGTTTCCGTGCTATTGTTTCCCTTGGATTACATGTGTTTTGGCAGGCCTCTGTTGGTGGAACAGTTTCCCCTCCCCAGAAGCACATTTAATGTGAAATGTCTGGAAAATTGGGAAGTGTTTCTTTTTTCTTGAGCTTTATTGTGATGCTAAAAATAGCAGAAAATAATATTTCAGTGGGCCTTGAAAGCCGCTTGGCTGGGGTGGAGCGTGTAGGGGGTTGATCTCGTGTTTCAGAAGGAACCTGTTGGACTGAAGGTGGAATTGGAAGAGGTTTATCAAAAGGTTCAAGACAGAAGTTGGGGCTCCCAAGGATGGAAAAAGAGAGAACAGATCAGGTGTAGGAGTTGGATGAGCAGTGAACTAGACAAGGAGGTAAGGAGGTGAAAAGGAGGAAAAGTAGAAAGGTTGGAAGGAAAGAGTGGAAATATTTTATCCCAGAAAGAACACCTGTGAATTACTGTATCACACTTTAACATTGGTCCCATGTAGATCGGTCAAAAATGGTCATGTTAATGTTAATTTTCCCTCTCTGTTTCCTTCTCTCGAGCCAAATGTCATGAGCAACTTTACGAGTTGTAGCAAAACTACTTGGTTAGTTTTTGAAAATGATGCTGGTTTGGGTTAAAATGTGTTTGTTAGTTATGAAAAAGTTACTTGATGTCACTTAAGTATGTTAAGTTGATAAAAATAACTAACCGGTTTGACACAGGACACGAACAGACGCACCAAGCCCTAGCCTGACTCCCTCCTGTACTCCCGTCATATTTACTACCACCACTAGAGGTCGCTACTGAACGGTAAACATAAATACGGATCACACCGAGCCGCTTGCGCAGACAGAAAGTGGTCATCTTGAGAACGTGTGCGTACTCGAGCTTGTGTGAGGTTGTGACTCTCATCATTGTATGTTCCCGCCGTGCTAATCTCCATTAATGCCTCGTCTCGTCTCGTCCTCTAAGTGCTATCCCGGTATGGGAGGAATGCATCACTTTGTCTCTTTTCTCCTTTCCCACCCAGGGGTCCCCCCCCCCCCCCACATAACATCATCCCACCCCGTGGCTTCTGTGTCCGTCTTTAAGCCCTACAAAGGCTTTGACATTTAAGAAGACTGTTGACTCCTTAAGCCCCTCAAAGGAGGCTCGACGGTGGCTGTAGTCGCTACAATTTCGAAAGAATTTCATTAGTGCCCCTGTGTGATTTCCCTAACACCCCGACAATGGGCTTTGCACAAACACACCTAAGAGGGATCAAGTGATCAAGTTGGCATTTACAGTACACTGTTCACTCTTACACAACGCGCATTTTCGTGTGAGCGGTCGAAGATAAGTTGCAACTGTGCGGATAATTTCCATAAAAGACGGCCAGCCATGATTCACTGGTTGCTAAGCCAGTTTGTGTGGAAACCTGAGGAGCTCGTTGGCAGTCTTTACTCCTGTTTTATTGAGCTTGCCAGTATAACCAGCATCTCCATATGTTGATATCTCCAGGAGGCTGCGCTATTTCGTTAGGTCCTTCCTGGTTTAACTACCATGTCTGAAATCCATTTGCGAGGAAATGGGCGAATGTAGGACAGCTGATGTTGTTGGCGTCGCCTCTGCCGAGCAGATCGTGTTCTCAGCTCTGTTCGTTTGCACTGCATCACAAAAACTTAACAACAGATTTGGAGGAAAGTCAGGCCACTGGCCAAGGAACAAGTGATTCGCTTTTGGCTCTGCATTTTTAAGAGGATCTTCTTGTAGCTTTTTTTTTTTTATTGCATTTATTTGTACTTCATGACATCTGGCGCACATTTGCTCATTGCTGTTCATTGTCTCTTGATTATTATTAATTTTGATACAAACTTTCAGTTAAAATAATAATTGCAGGCTTCAGTTGCAGAGGTTCGCCCTCTCTGGGTGCTAATCAGTTGTGCGTTCAGTTACAGCGGAGATTTTTGAGTTCATATTTATCCACAAATTTATCAGCTTGTGCAGTCCCTTGACAGGTGCTCATAGATCCCTATGAGGTCCATTGTTGATGAGGAAGCTTGTGTCTTTGACTTCAGGTTTCTTCGTCATGTTGTGAGTGTGGGGAGCCCTCTTACATTTGTATACATTTGGACAGAAGGTTTGTTGGTAACAACATGTTTACTTTTACAATACGAAAGAAGTTTTTACTGGAGTTGAATTAGATTTTGAATGATACTGCAGGTAGTTCAGTGTTCAGCAGTTAAACTTGTGGAGTGAAAAATATTTGAATAATATTTGAATCATATATTATGAATAGTTTAATGAGGGTGAGGGAACAGATGTCGTTTTAAGGATTTATAATGTGTTAATTCTGCTTTTTTCCTATAATTTCATTTCTAAGAGTTTTTATGTAGTTAATCACACAAAGGGACACTTTGTGTGTTCTCAGCCTTCTCAGTTATTGTTGTTGTCATGAAACATTCAGTTGACCTTTTTTCTATCACATCAGCTAATGGATCCAGAACTTCACTCGTTGCAGTCAGTCTAATTTCGCAGCCATTACAGGAGATTTTAGAACAGGAAAGACAGATTGAGCGCTGACTTGCAGGAGGCCAGGAGTGGCTACCGTGTGTGTGAGTGTGTGAGTGCCTTCTTGCTCCATTTGACACGTCCATTACGTTTAACTGGAGCTTTCACTCAGCACTGATACTTGAATGTCTTTTATCCTTTAGCTCCCTTCCTCTTTATGTTCCTCTGCCTTTTCTGTCTTGGACAGTGAGAAAAGACAAAGTAATGCAGAAGTTAATGTGCGTTTTAGGATTAGATAATACTGTAAAAAAATGTTGAAGTGGAAGTTGTTGTCAATCATAAATGCATCACAGGTGAACCGACATGTCACTTTGGTTCGATGATTTCCTGAATGTTATCTCCTATGAAATGTTATTATGTAAGGTTACTCCGACTGTTAAGGCACCAATCATTATGGGCAGATAAAAAGGAGAGATAGTTTCTCTGCACTTTGCTAAAACGCCACAGCAGACTGCATGGCTGGAACGGCGCCTCCTTGCGTCTCCAACAGAATCCTTTTAGACAACCAGGCTACAGAAAATGTGTTTGGGACTAACTGACTGTTCTTTGGAAATTCACTGAACTGAGTGCTAACTGCCTCCCAGCGCATCTTCCTATGCTGTCACTGTAGTTACTGTCAGTGACTGGCTACTCAGTGTGAGGCCTTAAAAAGGTTAAACCAACCGAACAAATCTGTACAGAAAGCTAGTTAGCAGCAGAGATCTGCCGTGTGTTTGGCTGAGGGAGCTAACAGCTAACAGCTAACAGCTAACAGCTGACAGCAGAGCTCAACACACAGGAAGGACTGAGAGCTTCTGTTCAGAGGAACATGAAGCCGTAAACAGTGAGCTGCAGTTTAATGTGACAACACAACAAGTGTACAGTGAATGCATGTACTGAGTTACTTTACCTGAGTACAGATTGGAGGTAAAGGTACTTTGTCTTTGGAGTTCCACACACTTTACATCAGTGGTCATTTAGCCAAACTCGTGTCAGAGGTGAAAGTAGGCAGAGACCAAGTGATAGATTTACTGTATTTTGTTCTCGTGGTTAAATAAATGAGATGTATGTGACAGTAAATAACAATTAAAGAAGATCTGAATATTTAAATAACAGACAGAATTATGAGTGAGAGAGAGGGATCGAGGCAGAGTTATTGCAGGAAAGAGAGACGGCAGTCAGGAAGTGTGACTTTCATCGGGTTTAATAACACGTGAACTTTCTGACTCAGCACCTGAGTGGCTTTTCATTGGCCTGCAACCTGCCATCTGCTTCTCATTCACCCTCACAGGAAATCCTCTCCGACCAATCAAATCAGGGCTTAATCTGCCAGACTTCTACTGCTGCGGCCTTAAGGTTAGAGAAGCAGGAGGCCGACTGTTTAAATCCCGGACCAGCTGGGAAAGTTTGGCAGTGAGGTGCAGGGATAGGAGATGTTTTAAAATAAAAAAATCAGTTTCACAAACTGAGTCTTATTTTCATACTTCACTGTTCACTTGTCTGCCGTTTCTAAACGTTCCTGCTTAGCTTTGCAGCACTGCAAATAGGAGACGAATGTGGATTTTAATTATTGCCTCCCACATGAAGTACTGCACAAACACAAAAACCCTCCATAAATGTCTAATATTTCAGTTAAAGTCTGTTCCTGGTAGTTTTAACTTCTAAAAACATGCTCAGATTGGAGCTCTTGGACGACGGGCACAGTTTTGGGCCACTCTTTTGTTTTTTTTCTGATGTCAGTATGTTTTATGTCTGATTATAAGAATGGTCTTTTTTCTTTCTGTCAGACCGATTTTCATACTAAACTACTGACGAGCAGCTATTTAATTTTGGGTTTGGACATCTTATCATATTTCAGATCCTTTTGGATCAGTGGAGAAGCTTCACTCGCCTCCAGCGGTACTTTCCAAGCATGTGGGAAGTTGAACAAAGCGCAGAGTGTGTGTTTTTGTTTTTTTAAAGTTTGTGTGTATCCATATGCAGTGAGACGGAGGTTTTCCCAGGGAATCCCCTCCAGTTCTTCCAGTGCTGCTTTGTTACTGGTCTGCCGTGAACAAAACGGGTTGGGAGTGACGCCTCTTTCTTCTGCTCCATCTGTGATCTGTCCAAGTTTCCTTTTTTAACCTTTAACTCTTCTCTTCTTCCTCTCTGCAGAGCTTAATCCCAAAGGTAAGTGATTGGCTTGTAGTGCTGGATAGAAGAGAGCAAGTAGAAACACACACACACACTTTTTCTCACTTGTTATTAAAAAGGCAAACATGTACTGTAGACGTACACATATACATATTATTTGCCGTACTGTATATACAGGAAGAGACCGCTGTCTACTGTTTATGTTCCTGTAATGCGATACTTGGCAAGAGTCTGTACACACACACACACACACACACACACACACACACACACACACACACATATTTCCTTGCTGTATGGAAAGAGCAAATATCAATTTTTATCATTTTATACTGTGCATAGTATACAAAGAAATATCATCTGTTTCATATACACACACAAGGAAATGCATTGACTGATGTTTCAGTGCATAAACACACACACACACACACACACACACACACTCACACACATATTGCTGCAGTAGTGTTCCTAGCCGTCAGCCTGTGTTTGTTTTAGTCGTTCTGAGTTTGTGTGCTTTGATACAGAATAGGATGTCCTGTAATCTATAGTGGGCTTAGAGGCCCTGCAGTAGTACAAACACACACACACACACACACACACACACACACACAGTGGTGCACTTTCTTTGTCCCAGTCTCTACTACAATAATATTTTATAAGTTTTTTATTCAGTGTATCAGACAGATGAAAGCTACAGTGGAGCTTTTGGAACGCGTGTTGATGCGAGTGACAGCAGTTACAAATACTTGTAGTGACCCGTGTCATCCAGTTTCTGATGGATGACATTATGGATGATCTTTTTAGAAGCATCAGAACCTGTCGCTGAGTGCAAATCACTGATGCACAATGGCTGCACATGAACGCGAAGACTGAGCTGTGCTGGGACTGCATGCACCACACGCAGGAAGTAAAATGAAAGAGACATGCATGCACTCAAAGAATGAGCATGTGTGAATCACACGCAGTATGCAGATGTACACACCACACAAGTTTAATACACACACATTAAACCTTTCACATACTCACAAAGAAAGTCATACACACACTCTCTCTCTCACACACACACACACACGCACAAGGCTGACATCACTGCAGCTGTGGTCAGAACCTGATCCTGTACAGTGGTCCTCTACTGAAATAAACTCGGTGGTCTCTCTCTGCCCCCCCTCCCCTCTCTCACACACACACACAGATTCCAGATAATTGGAATCAGAGTCCTTTGAGACAGCAGTACAGTGGAGGCACAGCAGCTTTAATGAGTAGCAGCAGTGGTGCTCGATTGTGATTTTAAATGTGCTTGGCCTGGGGTCACACGTATGCGATGTATCTGTGGTTTCAGGTATATCTACTCACTTTACAACCTACACACCTCAACCTGCAGATCTGAGGAAACTGAAGCTCAGGACAAGCAGTGAATGAAATGAAGAATCTGTAAGACAAACATGGAAACCTCAGTTTACTGTAACAGAGAAACAGTGTTCGGTCAGTTGCTCACTTCTCTCTCGAACACCGACAGTCTGCTGTTTATCTTTCCACTGTGTCCTGTCATCCTTAATGTCATCAAACCTGACTAAAACTGTGACATCTGACGCAGGCGAGTGATGTAACGTTTATTTATCGCTGTGGCAACGCAGACAAATTGTGATCCAGCGTTTAAACCCAGCTGCCGTGTCGGCGACGTGACTCAGACGAGTTCAGCAGATACAGTAAACAGTAAATACAATTCAGTCAGCTGGGAGCTGCCTGCCCGTGAAGCTGATCAGAAAACACTGACTGGGTCACAGATGAGAGAAATAAAATCACTGCAGTTTTGTGTCTCATAAGCCTTTCATGAACTTGCATGCATGTTTCACCCTAACTGGCTTTCCTGGATTGTATTTTGTTTTCTCACTGGTACCTGGTAACAATCTTATTTAGAGAAATATCATCCGTTCCATAAACAAAGAATACACCTCGAGTCCAGATTTGTGCACCACTTCTGAGTCGTGTTTCAGGATGTCGTCACATCTGTAGGTCTGTCATTTGTTCTCAGACAAGGGAGATACTGATGCAACAGTGTTCTCAGACCGAAAAGGTCTGGGGACCTCCCTGAGAACTTCAAATCTTCAGGGGTGTTTTTCAGTTTTCTCACACATCTGAGTGCGATTGCTGTATTCACACAACCCCAAAGAACCAATATTTGGAGTAGAAATGCTCTCGCTTTTAAAACAACTGCTCCAAATGAGCCAGATGTAAAAACTCCTTAACTCTCCCCCAGCATAAGTGTCTCACTTCTTCTTCTTACACATTCTTTCCTTCCTTGTCTGGTTTCAAATCGAGACTTTCTAAAAGTGTGTTTATTCACATCCTCAGTCTCTTGGCTCGCCGTAGAAATAGAAATATGAAGCCTTTGGTTCCAGTTTTAATTTAAGTTTAGCTCTAACTCTTTATTGCCTTCTGCTTCTCCTTGATAAAACATTCAGTGATCCCTGAAGGTCAGTTTTAGTGGCAATTAGTAACACAATACAGCGAAGAAATTGCAGAATGGGAATAAAGTTAAAATCAAAGGGGATAAAAATTTTAGGCAGGTGGTGGTTTGTTGGCTCATATCGGGTTCTGGGTCAATACAGCCGGGATTATGGGTTTGTTAACAAGACGCAAATTAGGGCCAATTCTGAGAAGGTTTCATAATTCAACGCAGGAAAACACATGCTGCATTTGTTGCTTTGTTTCATATTTAATATAAAACACAACAACAAATGCTGGGCCTCAGTACTGTCACACATGCTCTGTCAAACACACACTGATGCTGGTCGTGCAGGTAAATCACTGTGCTGAGGCTGTCACCTGGTGACGAAGGCCGGGAGAAAGAGAACAGAGCTGGAGTGGAACGAGACGAGATTTACAACCACACACACACACACACACACACACACAGGCGCTCAGTGGTGACTAGTAAATGGTGATGTTGAATTTAAGAAAACGTTTCCTTCGGCCTTTTCCAGCCTTACCTGACCTCCTCCTCCCTCCTTCCTCAGTTTCCTCCTCCGTCTTTCTTCCGTCCCTTCTTCCCTCTCTCCTCTCTTTCTCTCTCTGTTATCTGGTCATCTGTTTAAATCTTGTTTATTCCCATCTCTGTTTTCTCTCTGTTGTCTCTGCCTTTTTATTCCACTGTTTATATTTCCTCTCCGTGTCTCTCCTTCTTTTTCTCCACCCATCAGTTAGCGCCGGAGGGGTTTCCTGTTTCAGTATTAAATTCCCCACAGCTCCCTGATGCAACAACCTGTGTGAAGAGAAAACATCACGTTTCCAAAAGTAAAGCACGACGTTAGGGTCTTTGTTGCTCCTGATTCTTGCAGAGGGACGTGAGTGAAATTAACTTCTTATTCTTAGCTCGAGGCGAGGGTGGAGACTCAGCTTCAGTTGCAGTGAGGCTCACTCTGCCGGAGATTTCTATTTTCGTTTTTAATTCAAGTATATATCAGTTTGCTGATAATCAGTATCGGCCCCAATCTCCAGCTTTCTTACTTCCTGAGACGTAAGCAGTCGGCCCCCTGCTGACATGCGAAGTATCACTGTGACAGGAGGGGCTTCTGTTTCTGCGTATTTATCCAATCACAACATATACATATACTGCAGCTTCGTGTTTACCATTTCCCAAAGCACACCGCAGTGGTTTTGATTATTTTTTTTTTATGTTTTTTCCTTCCTTTCAGGCAGTGCTTTCATTCATTTCAGTACGTTATGAAATTCAACTTGGAGAGACTTGAGACCCGCTTGAGTCGGGTAATCCATCACCGTGTAGATCACGTCTGCTCTGATTATTGTCAAAGTTCCTTTAAAACACAGCGGAGCGGCTTGAAAATATGTCTGATCTGTAGTAAACAAGCTAAAAAATACAGAAACATGAAAAATGGCCCACTTGTTACTAAACTGTAGTATTGGTGTTGCTAACTAAAATGCGAAAAACATGAACATGTATTTTAGAGAAGTACGTGGTCTGATTTTTTTTCCTTTATTTTCTTCTCTGTTTAACCTTTTAATTCTTACTAAACTTACTACGTTTCGACTTTGACGTCGTGTTTACCTAACCGTCTCTGTTGTGTTTGCTGGATGTGATTTGTTTCTTTGACTCCAGACGAAGCGTCGGTGAGAAATGAAGTGAAAAAAGAGGAAGTGGCCCACAGTCGTTCTTCTTCTCTGAAACTCTGTCCATTTTCTTTCCCCCTCTTTGCCTTCCCTCTGTTCCCTGCTGTTTTCCTTGGCTTCAACTCTTCCCCTTTTCGCCACAATTAAGGTATTCAAACAAAATTGAATTATTCACATAATCACACGATAATTGCCCGTATGGAATGAAAAGGTGCACAGTAGTTGCAGGTAATTATTGCTATCTGTAATAACCTGGAACATTCCATAATTAAATCATCCCTCCCTCCCACCACGGCTGTCGTTTCTCGTATTATTAATCTCTCTCTCTCTCTCTCTCTCTCTCTCACACACTGCTTTATTTCCACGCGTTTTTTTTCCTGCTTGACCTCCACCTCCACCACCACCAGCCCCAGGTTCCCTCGCTCCATCTCTTCTTAACAACCGTTTTCCTCCGTCGCTCCTTTCTCTCTGTTATTCTAGCTAAGTGTAGATTTCTGCCAAGCTCAGCACTGTGTAAGCTCAGGACACAGTTATAGTTGGCCTTAGCTCTCCTCCTCCTCCTCCTCCTCCTCCTCCTCCTTCTCCTCCTTTTTCTTCTGAAAAACTTCCTTTTCGGCTCTTCGACAAACACCCCTCTTTTTTCTCGTAGCTCTCCGATAACTCATGTAATCTGAATTTCTGCAGTGTTGACTGTGTTAACAAATGTTAGCCTGACTGCTGTTTGGAGAAAGCCTAAAATGAGATGTTCCAACCTCGTTTGATTCGCCTGAGGGCAGTTTGATGGAGAAGGGGAAGTGGCTGCAGACTTTAAGGTTGTTTAAAATAATGTAGAATTAAGAGAATATAAACTACTCGTAACTTCTTTGTTCTCAGGCGTTGGCAGCTCAGTGGTTTGGCTTCAAGAATGTAAAGCACCATCTAAAGCAGAATTGCAGAGAACAAAGTACAACAAAAAAGGACAAAAAATATAGAAGTACAGTTTTGGGGTTTTTTTTGTTTTTGTTTTTTTATTATTTTGATGTATTTCCTTGTTTTCAGGAGTTCCCAGGGTTCTCCAGTCCAGGTTCAGTCTTCCTCTGGCTTTGGTGTGCGTTCCCTCCTCTCCAGCCAAAACCACCAAGTTTAAGGTCACAGTGGACACCAACCAGGCACCAATCGAGCTCAATTCCATCTTCCCAGGTAAAACACACAAAGTACCCACACTCTGTCTCTCTCTCTCACACACACACACACACACACACTGATGTTCAAAGCCAGTGTCCAGCATGTTGATGAAGGTGGGCCTGCAGGTTTCATGTGATCAGTGGGATTAACCAGATTGTCCCAAAATCTACAGGTTACTGCAGGTTTTGTATTGTCGGTACAGTGCAAGATGAGCCAACACTTGACACTGATTCTGGACAGTGAGCATCCGTTCGTACAGTGTAATGTCACAGGAAACGCATGTCTGTTTTACTCAACCTTCAAAGCGAACTTGCAGCACGTGAGATTCAGAGTTCGTTCATCTAATGTTGCCAAAGAGCTGAGCCCCAGTGCTGTGGCCACAGGAGGGCGTTGTGTCGTGGAATTTGTTTTACACCACGTACGGAAACAAAAATGTAAAAGTGATGGTTTCTTAATGTTTCATAGTTTACTCTCACAGTTGCTGAAACGACAACAGAAAGCTGGGAGTACTGAGAGAGCTGTGGGTCATGTGTATACCTCTGCAGGACCAATCAGCTGCTGTGTATCTGTGTGTGGCTGTGTATTTATACAAGTGTGTTTATGTATGTTCATTTATTTATTTGTGTGTGTGTGTGTGTTTCAGCCCTGGGAATCTCTCTTCTGTTTCTCAGTTATCTAACAATCAGCTGCAACCAGCGGCCCTGAACTCACACACACTCGCTGTTCATACTGAGTGTGTGCTTTGTGTGTGAAGAGGGATGTGTGTGAGCTCACGCCTGCTTGCGCTGTGCGTCTTTGTGAGCAGTGCGACTGTGTCAGCTTTGTTGGCGTCTTGCGTCGCGATAGTCCGTCCTATCTGTCTCATCACACTGTCTCCCTCTGCAGAGTTTTCAGCAAAGTCAGGAGATAAGGATGGGAATAGTTTGGCTTTCCAGTTCCTGTCAGGAGCCAAGGTTACCGTGCTGGCCTCCAAGACCTCCCGTGAGTCTGAACAGAGTGGTCATAAGATGCTGGTTTACCTCCATGAAACTGCTGCCATGTAAATTATCTGTCACAAATACAACACTGGCTGAGGGCTTTAATTGTTTCTGCAGTTGATGGTGATGATTTCCAAATACCGTCTTTATTGTTTGATGCCTTTTTGTGCATCTCACTAACTTTCTAAACATTATGTTACCTCACAGACACATTTCTGATACCTCTTGAACCTTTTGCAGTATTTTAATAATAAACAACTTCTAACTACGGAAGAAAACAAATCTTCCTCTGTCATACAACACTCTGACAACATCTGGTGCTTAATGTGTGATCATGGTGCCTTTCGTTACTTCTTTTACACCATTCTGGACGCCTTTCTGTGCCTCTTACTTGTCTCTAAACCTCAATGAGCCTCCTGACGCCCTTCAGTTTGTCTTTGACGTGTCTTACCTGCACCTTCTGGCGCCTTTCAGCACCTGCTGATTTCATTATGAGTCTAAAACGGTTCAACCTGTGAGCATCTCTGTAGTTTTCATTTTTCTTGGTACCACAGTACTTATAGATACTTTATGAAGTACTTTATTTAATACTGATCATTTCTGTGACTTTTGTCTTTGCTTCACGTCAGCACAATTTCAGCGTCTTTTTAGTTCAATTTTATTCATCTTTATTATTGCTGTGTTACCATACACACGCCCTGTGTAAGCGTTTCTGTCTGTCTGTCTGTCTGTCCGTCCGTCAGAGCGTTACCGTATTCAGAGTGACAGTTTTGAGGACATGTGGTTGGTGGTGAAGGAGTTGATCATGAGATTCGATCGCCATTTCTCCAAACTGGGAGTCAAAGACTTCAAGAAAAGCTTTAGTGGACCACTCCCGCTGCAGGAGTACTTCCTGTCTGTAGACCACCACTTCCAGGTACACACACACACACACACAGATGTAATTTATCAGTTAACATTAAATTCATAAATTAACTCTCCTTGATTATTTGCAGCTTATGCCTCAGGTGACCTGAGCAGTCATCTCTTTATAAATGATTGAGTCATCTTGTCTTCCTGTTGGTGTGTGTGTGTGTGTGTTTGTTTGTTAGCTGCGTGTCAGTGCTCAGCAGTACCAGGATCTGCTGTCAGAGCGTGCTGTCCAGTTCAGAGCCATCCAGCGCCGCCTGCTGACTCGGTTCAAAGACAAAACCCCGGCGCCCCTGCAGAACCTGGACACACTGCTGGACGCCACCTACAGCCAGGTCAGACTCACACACACACACACACACTGTTCGTTCTGCTGCGAGACTGAGGTGATGCTCATGTGGGTAAAGATGGAGAGACCTGGATGTGAGCTGACTGGTGTATCCCGTCTGGCCTTGACCCCCAGGGGACGCTGAAAACATTTCAGGGCTCCAGCAGCCATTTTGTTCAAGCTGTCTGACTGTTGGAGGTCAAATTTTAGTTTAAGTCTCACTCTTCGGCTTTCTTTTTCTGCCTTTTATTAACTCGCACCAACGCACACATACACACACACACACACACACACACACTGATGACGTGTTAGTGTAGATTTACAGTGTGAGAGTTGTGCTCTGCTGATTTACGGACTTCCTCTCTGTAGGTGATTAGCTGTTAGATCACACCCAGTTTGACGCGCACACACTCACACGCACACACACGCACACACACACTGGGACATTAGTTTAAACAGACAGCCTGTTACAGATAAACTTGTACCTGCATGCCCATGTGTAGGCACTCTCTCTCCCTCTTGCTCTTATACATTGTGTGTGTGTATGTGTGTGTGTCTGTGTGTGTCTGTGTGTGTGTGCTGTAGTTGAGGTCAGTATAAAGTTGATTTTGAAACAAAACAGCCGTTAAACTTTTGTCTTGCCTTAGTTTTGATGTATGGAAGGGTGGAGCTGCATTTATTGTGTCTCTGTGTGTGTGTGTGTGTGTGTGTGTGTGTGTGTGTGTGTGTGTGTGTGAGAGAGAGAGAGAGACACAAAGTGATGGTTCCTTGCCCCTACTGTTTACTCTAGCACGGCTGACTTGGCGATCGTCAGCTCCCCCGTCCATTAGCTTCTCGTTAGCGTAGCGAGGCTGTGTGACATCACCTCCTCATTAGCTGTCGAGGCTGTCAGTACGTCACTGTTTGGCTCTCTGTGATCACAGCACGGCGCTCTAACAATACATTTATTTAATGCACGTTAGCTCTCGGAGTTCAGGGACGTCGTTGGAGCTTAACGAGAGGAAATGAATGAGCTTGTTGAAGTTCTTAAGCCAAATAAACAGCGCTCGCCTTGGTTGTTGCAGTACAAGCTGTGAGGCAGCCTTCACTTCGCTGCCTTAAATGTTAATATCCTCACCGTGTTTAATGAGTACCACCTCAACAGTTTAATCACCATAACGTATTGCAAACAGACTTCAGTGCTTTTTTTTGGCACACTAGACGGAGATAAAAATATCACCAATCAACAGGTGATTTATATATTATATATTATATTATGCAGAAATTGTTGTGTTAATAACTTGTATTGCTATCCTGCAGTGAGCAGGGACAAAAACAAACCACCAGCCCCTTTTTTCTGAATTTATTGTCATATCACAATATGTGTGTCCATCTAGCTAGCTGGTTATGATGACAAATAAAAACAGAGAATTTTCAGTGGTCGCTGGTTTCTGCCCTCGCTGTGAGCTCCACATCACTTGTTTCCGTAGTTTTACTGGTCTCATTGCCATTCACTGTCAGTTGCCATTTTTAATTGGTTGTCAATCTCAAAAGGGCGGGTCTTAACCTTTCATGAGCCTGTAAGAGCGCAAGGATGGATATTAGTGCAGGTGGATGCACAGAGAAACCTTTGAGAACATGATGGACAGTGAATGCTCACCCTCATGTCTGATATATTTTGGTTTGGTTTATTCTGGGTTTTTTTTTGTTTGTTTTTTTTAACCTAAATCAGCTGAAACCAGCTGAGCAGAGTGTGTGAACAGAACAGACAGAGACCAGGATTAATTTTAATTGTCACTTTTTTCTGATGTGCAGTTTGAATATCCTGCCAAAAAGCCTTTTTCTTACGCTGCTCTCACTCGTATCTGCCTCTTCAAGCTAATGCTCTGTGCTGTCATCACTCCTGTCCATCACTCGTTCCTTCTCTCTCTCTCTCTCTCTCTCTGTCTTCCCCTCTTCCCGCCATCCAGTGGCCTCGTATGCGGGAAGTTTCTGACACATTATACACTCTGTAATGTATACACACCCGCCATAATGGAGGCTATCGACGGCTGGTCGGAAGAGTGATGAATGCGTCAAATTAATAATTCATGTCAGTATTAGGAGTCATGCTGCTGAGGCCAGGACCAGCTCAGCAGTTTGCTGTATTTTATGAGGAAGCGTTGCATCCTCAGCTGTCATAAAAGGTTAACAACAGAGTTGGACAAACCTAAAATCAAAATGCTTTTAATTTTACTTACTGTGCCTTTTTTATTGTTTCATCCAGAGTGAAACTGGTTTAGATTTTTTTTCTTAGTTGCTTTCTTTTGGTGATGATTTCTGGCTTTCTCTGTTTCTTCTTTTCCAGCCCTTTCAGTTATCATTGTTCGTTTCTCTGTAGTGTTGCACTGCTGGAAAGCTGGTCTTTTCATAAATCCAGCTCATCCATGCAGCAGAGTGACACACGTTGCTGAAACTGATGCTGCATGACCAGAGAAGACAAATAAACGGAGCTTTGATAAATCTACAAGAGTTGGGATGCACTGATGCCCCTGAGAACCAAACAGCCGGCTGAAGGTTGATCAGAGTTGATCAGAGTCAGTGATCAGAGTGAGACATCCCTGCCTTGATCCACGAGGCAGAGAGGGGCGAGTCGAGGAAGTAGACATACAAAAAGGTTTGATGTGTAGTTCATACAGCAACCACAGAGCTTGCAAAAGTGGCAAAGCGGCAGGTCTCTGTGTTCAGAGAAGTTGAATATTGTTTATTTGCATATCTGACCACATTGTAATGGTACAAAGTGCGATTAAAGTCTGGAAAAGTTTCCCTGTTTTTCCTTATTTCATTTTTTCCATCTTCCTTTTTTTCAGTTGAAGGCTTTCTGTTCTTTATTTTTGTTGGTTATTTACTGAAAAGGAAGATACAAGCAAACCATTTAACAGTAGATCAGTTAAAAATGGCACCTTTTAGCTCTCCATGTCTTGCTCAGGGGCACTTCAGTGGTCTTGAAGATGTGGGAAAGTAGGACGTTCTTCCCTCACTTCTCCCATTGTAATCTTCTTTTAATTAATATCATACATTTAAATGGAAAAGAGTTCCTAGTCAACAGCCGTCACCAGGTGAAACCCCAGAGGATTATTTAGAAAGTATAAATTTTGTGGTTGTTTACCCCATGCCAGCAATCACACTGTTGTGAGGATGTTAAAGGAATGTGTGGCCAATCAGGAATGCCGGGGAACCAGGCACCTCTTTCATTTCGGCTCAGAGGAATGTCTGCTGGGTAAATTTTCTGCATCAATCTTGGGTGATGGGGGGACTTCCCCCTCGTTAGCGTTGTGTGTCTCTGCATGCAGCGGCCGGCCATCGCCGACGAACCATCAGAGATAAGAGCAACGAGCCCCCTGTGAGACTACTCTGTGGTCGGCCGTGCATTTATGCAGCGGAGGATAATATTTCCATTGTTCGTGCTGCCTTTATGGGCCTATATTTTATTCATGAATTCCTGAGAGCTAGCGAACCACGTCTGACTTTATGTGTGTGTACGTGTGAGCGCAGGAAACTTTTTGATCTGCCGACCACAGTGGCCGGATTCCAAAATACACCCGATGCTTGAACTGTTTGACCAGCCGAATATGATTTATGAGTTTCAGAATGGAGTAAGACCCATGAATGATTGTTTGTTACACGTCAGAGTGGCTGGTGGAGAAGACAAACCATTAATGTACAAAATTCACCAGTTTGTTTAGCCATTGGAAGTAATTTCCATCTCTGTCTTGTTTCCTGGTCGGAGGTGTGTGTTTCTCCTCCACCTCCCTCCCCCGTCACTCCTTAAAAAGTCATCAGTCATCGCGGCCCCTGTGTTTTACACTCTCCCCCTCTAACTGGTATTCGATTCATCTGTGGCAGTCAGAGGTTAGCCTGGTGCTGGCGCTCCGCGGCTGGCTAGCTGACTCGCTAACCTCTCAAATTCAAGGGGAAACCCAGGACTGTCACTCAAAGAAATAAAAACTAAAAGCCCTAAAAGGAGTTTGTGGAAATGGATGAAGAGAGGCCAAAGGGAGCAGAACAAATCGAGGGAGGCTTTTCAGTTTCCATAAATATTTTGCCCGCCGCTGTTTCCTCTGGAGGTGAAACGTCCGTCGTTTGTTAGTATTAGCATTAGCGCTGAGCTAGCGAGCGCTGACGTGTGGGAGTTGGCGGGGGAGGGTAAGGGGAACTCGGGAGCCGGGCCAGTCCGAGCCAAGCTGAGCCTCCCTGTAATTAGGAGTTCAAACGCTGGAAGAGGGCGGCTCGCTGACTGACGGGTTGATTGACAGGCCGTCCAGGGGCCTCGCAGGGCCCCTAATGGAGGCTTCTGGTAGACAGCAGCTTGATTTATCTGGCCCCAAATGGAGCTCTAAACATGGCTAAACACAGATCCCACTGTGGAGCACCGGACCACCGCCATTAACAGCCAGACCTCTCTCTCCCTGTGTGTGTGTGTGTGTGTGTGTGTATCTCCAAGAGTGCAAGAGGAAGTGTGCATTTCTACTATGTATATATTTGTATGTGTACTCATGTTTCATTGGGCCATTTGTGTGTTTCCACATTCATGACCGTGTGTGTATTAATGTGTATCATCGTATTTCAATAGATTGTGTGCAGACTTTGAGGACATTACTGTTTGTGTATGTATACAATATGCTTGTGTATATAAGGAAATGCAAGCATTTTAGCAGATTATATCCGCTTGTTTCTTTCCCCTCCTAGATGTTTTTACTCATTTTACCAAATCTAAAACAGACTCAGGGAAAACCCACTCAAGCCTGATGTGCAGAACTGAATTTTCAGTGCGCTGAGAGGAGTGAAGAGACTCAAAACAAAGTGAGAACGCCAGCGCTGGCTGCAGAGAGACTCTCCACCAGAAACTGAGCAGCCGCAGTCCAGTCTGTCGTTTCTCCTGCACTTTGCAGAAAATGTTTCTTCTGACACAGCATGTGTTGTGTCAGTACTGCGTGTGTCAGTGACCTGCAGGAGTACGACCTCTGCAGTAGGCCTGGGTGTCAAATCTCAGTACTTTCTGAAAACTTATTGACTCATCAGACACTAAATACTTTTTCCAGTTCTTAGTCCTGTTTATTTCCTGTTGGTCAGATATTTACTCTGCATTTTCACGGTATAATTTAGATAAAGTTCTTTTGCAGTTTTGTCCAAGATGGAGTGTAGTTGTGTTTTCAGATGTCATATTGGGCACCAGCATTGAAACAGCCCCGAAGTGCATGGACTCTTGTCTCAGTTGACTGTCAGCGTGTTTGCACATTAACAAGTGTGTGTGTGTGTGTGTGTGTGTGTGTGTGTGTGAGAGAGAGAGAGAGAGAGTGTGTGAATGGCAGGCTCTTAGGTGCTCTGTGTGTTTGTTTATCAGATTAAAGGACCGAAAGGAGCCGAGAAACTTCCTCTGCCTCTTTCTCTGTCTCAGTGATTTTCTGACCTCCCCTGGGAGATGTTTCACGGCAGGAACACACACATTTACACCCGTCAGTAAGCCCTCTCTGACTCCCCTTCTCTCCCCTACGCTCTCACACACTCTCTCACACACAGACATGGAGACCCCTCTTGAGGCTGAATGGAGCACAGAGGGGTGACGGTGGTCTGGTTTGTTTTCCCTCAGACAGTCTGTTTATGGGACTGTCTGTCTTATCAATGAATGGCTGTCTTTCATTCAGCTGACTGACACTCAGTGTTCTGTGTGTGTGTGTGTGTGTGTGCGTGCATGCGTGATGGGGGTGGGCTGTCTGAGGTGAGGGATGTTATCTTTTTATCCCCTGATGTGGAGCAAAGCCAGGTGTTTGCTGTAGTTATTGTGGTGAGGACATTTTTGAGTACTGGCTTCTGAAGGCTGAAAAAGTTTAAATTCTCTTGGGTTTCTCACCTCATTTCTTTAATGTTCATGAGAGTAGACCAATGTGCAAATTGATAGTATTTCATTTATTTGTATTAGAATTTCCTTTCTTCTTCACAACTTTGGTGAGTCATTAGCAAGTGGAAATCAGCCGTTGCCGGTCCACCACTGAACTCCAGGTAGCAAATGCTTCAGATTTAGCTTTGTGATAAGAGCAGGATCAGATAAGCGATCTGAACTGAATGAGCCCCGCCCTGACCACCAGACGGGTTTGGGCCGGGTCTGGCTCTCATTTCAATTCCCTCAGGCTTGATCAGGTCAGCTTTCATTTTATTTATCTTTCCCAGATTTTAATCGGGTTCAAGCTCATTAAATGCCGCAGCGGTTGTGGGCGGGATACAGCACACAATCCACACTGGATCCAGCAGGCTCAGGCCAAAATATTTTGGACTCAACATAAGCTGTAGTCTGAAAGTTGTGTAAAAACAATCACAGAGGGAGGAGAAGAGTGAGGATGAAGCATCTGTACTGTTCTTTATCAGACAGACACAGATGACCTGCCAGAGGATTTCCTCATAGATGTGGTGGAGCTGGAAGAGACTTTATTAATAACATATGGATGTGGTCCGCGGGTGGGAGGGGGAAGAGACTGTCGAGGACGGGATCAGAGGGTGAAGTGCAGGCAAAGATCGAAGAGATATACAGATGAAAAGTCTGACAAAGAAAAGACAGATATTTAAGAACACATAAAGAATGAGGAAATGATGGAAATACAAAGAATCGACTTTTGCGGCTCTCTTTTGATGCGAAAAGTAGGTGATTGCGATGCAAAATGAGATATTAAAAGAGAGTGAGACACAAAAGAAATGTCGATAAAATGATAGAAGTAACATGAAAAGAAAGATCTGAATCAGACAGACGGAGAGAGAGAGAGTCGTAAATGATCTCCTCCTCCATCCTCTCCTTTCCTTCCTGTCCTCTGATCCCACAGCTGAAAGAATCAAAGAACAAATCTGACTTTTATTGTCTGTTTTATTTCCTATTGATCTGCTTTCATCCGTCGGCTGTCTGTCTGATCCGATCTCTCGTCACACGGTGGAGGGCAGACGAAAGGGAAGGGAAGGGAAACAACAAGAGGGAGGACAGATAAAGACTAGAGGAGGGTGTATTTGAAATATGGACTCATTAGACTGCCAGGAGATCGATGACATATAGAAGCACAATAGAGTAAAGAAAAGCAGATGAATCAGTGGAAAAGAAACACAGCACAAGGCCGTGGGCCTAATTAAAAACAGGGTAAAGTAAAAGGGTACTTTGAGAAAAGAGGAGGTACATCGAGAATTAGATCAACCTTACGTAGAAAAATTTGTATTTTGTTCAGTTTTCTGCCTCCACAGTTTGTGAGCGCAACACCACATCCCAGGTTTCAATTAGTCAGTTGAGAAAAACTCTGCGGTGTCATAACAAAGTTATTTCTCGAAGTAAACAGGCATTTTTTTTGTCATGCAGCAGTTAAAGTTTGCACAGCGCTGCACACAGCTCGTAACAGTCGATTGCCAGGCTCACGTGACCTGAAGCAGAGACAATATGACACCTAACACCTGGCTTTATCAAGAGAAATGGACTTATGGTCAACAACTGGGGAAAATCAAGAAGACATAAGATGTGACATGTCAGCTTATGTCACTCACTAGTCCAACAGCATGGACGAGTAGTTCAGTGTCTGTGTCTCTCTTTTACTCGTCCTCCTCCGTCAGCATCCTCTTCAGTCTCGTCTCCTCTGGCCAACATGAACTGTCAAATGTAAAGAGCAAAAGTACTGAAAGACTAGAAAAGCATGAAGAAGTGAAGTAAAACAAGTAATTATGAAGTCATTTTGCTGCCTTGAGGTAAAAATTAAAAAGTCTTTCAGTATTCTGGAGAGACCGTCACCAGTTTGGTTCTGCTGTGCTTCTGTTTTCCTGCCAAAATATTCAAACTGCGTTTTGACCAGCGATTATATGAACAGAAAGTTTCCCACCATGCTTACCGCGTCATTTCTCATTGAGTCCTGTTGCTGGGCACCAAGCAGAGATTTAATAAATCATCCATGTTGGAAAGCTGTCACGCTGGGAGGAGATTAGAGAAGGTTTTTCTCTTCCTGCAGCTTTAATTAAACAGTCTGATAGCTGAGTGCCAACAGTCCAGGCCTGATTTTACACCCCTTTGATACTGGACACTGACCTGGGAAACCTGAGGCTCCGCCATCGACGAGACCTGAATGGCAGCTCGTTCTGCTTGGTGTTACAGGTCAGTTTTGCCCTCGTGTCGTGGTTTCAGGACTCCCCGCCTCGATTTTCTGGCACAGAAGTTTCTACTGTAACACACAAAACCGCAGCAGGGTGCTGTTTGCATTCTGCTTTGGTCGTGGGAAGCTTTTGTTTGGCCAAAGAGTAAATGAAATCAACTCCACACATCAACTCAACACGATGTGTGGAGCTTGATGCTGTCGACCGTGTCGACCACAGACTGTAGACTTGTATGCTTTCAATGACGTTATAAGTCAAAAGACCACAGTGAAGTGGTGACTAAAAACGTCCACTTGCGTGCTCTGGTCTGTGTAGTGAAAGAAGAGCGGGAGGTAATGCATAAAAGAAAATGAATGGCACTAGTGTTAAATAAAAGTTATGATAAAAAATATGTTATGGGAGAAAGGACACAAGAGAATGAATAAATACATAAAATGGAAATTAAGTTAAGTGAATTTCCACTCCAAGTAGTTCAGGGGAACTGTAGAGTCTGGCTGTGGGGACCTTTGTTCCATCTCCTCCGTTTATTATTGCGTCTGTACTGTCATAAAGGCTTAAAATGCCTCAGAAATACTTCAACAAGCAAGTAGAAGTGAACATCTTAAAGAGGTGGTCTGCAGTCCAAAAACAAACATCTGTCTGTCGGTACCAGGATCCCAAATTCCCTCAGCTGACTGACTTCTTACATAATCAATAATTGAGGAGCCTACATATTCAAAAAGCATTTTTGCCTCACAAAAATAAAACTGCATAAGCAGCATTTTAGGTAGCACTGAGGCAAAGTGATATGATGTTCAGCACCTGATGTGAAGGTGAATAGATTGAGAACAGGAAAATTTGCCTCCCACGTCTGATTTGATGAATAAATTCCTGTTCATTAAAGAAAAGCCATTT
Organism: Scatophagus argus; assembly: GCF_020382885.2. Lineage (NCBI taxonomy): Eukaryota > Metazoa > Chordata > Actinopteri > Scatophagidae > Scatophagus > Scatophagus argus. The sequence continues at coordinate 24,546,932 of NC_058501.1, forward strand.
AAACAATGATCCCTGTGTGTGCATGTGTGTGTGTGTGTGTGTGTGCACGCTTCATTCCATTATTTAATAAGCTGTAAATACAGCTATGTGTGCAGCGCGTCATGTGGTCTGCATGCATGGAAACCATATGCACTACGTGACAAGTTGGCAGCCTGTCCGGCTGTAATACAGTGGAACAATACATACAGATCTGCATTCAGAGCTGTAGCTAATGGATTCTGGACACAGGCTGGAAAACATTTGTGCATGTGTTTATATCTCTGTTTTAAGCAGCAGATGCAGTGAAATGGAGGGCCACTAGGGCCCAAGAGTGTTGAATATTTGCTTTTTGAGGAAACTTCAATATAGTTTAACTGGGAGGCTGACGTGGTCTTACAGAGTGATGATCCTTTCCAGTATGTTAACCAGACAGCAGAAGCAACAGAGTTAATGCTGGAGAAGCAGAAGAGAGGTTTTGCCACCTGTGATGTTTATCATTTTGAAGAACAGGGCCTGCATCTGGACACTGTCCTGCGTTGCTTTGTGCAAATCAAAAA